>NC_079189.1:459603591-459903591 GCF_029499605.1 Hyla sarda | reverse complement strand
GCGGGCTCTGGTGAAAACCAGTAGCTACTTAGAACCGGTCCACCGACACGGTCCACGCCAATCCCTCTCTGACACAGAGGATCCACCTCCAGCCTGCCGAATCGTGACAGTAGATCCGGCCATGGATTCCGCTGAGGTGCCGCTGTCAAGTCTTGCCGACATTTCCACGGTGATCGCCCAGCAATCCCTAATGATCACCCAACGAAATCACCAGCTGTCATACTTGACCACCGTGACACAGCAACTTCAGTCACAGATACAGCAGCTGCTGCCGCAGATACAGCAACTTCAGTCACAGACACAGCAGCTGCAACAGCAACAACCATCTCCTCCGCCGGCTCCTGCAACTCCTCCGCAGCGGCCGGCCGCTCCTAACCCCCACTTGTCCCTGCCGGACAAATTTGATGGGGACTCTAGACTCTGCCGTGGTATCCTGCCTGGGAAGGCCCTGCCATGTGCCACACCGCTCGGAGCACCTCTCTCACAGTATCCTTTGCAATCCACCTCTGTGCCTCCCGCCGAGGAGGCTATGCAAGTGGATCGGTCTCGCCTGACCCCTGAAGAGAGGACTCGCCGCAGAAAGAAAGATTTACTTCTATACTGCACTGTGCGTTACCGCACAGAACCCCTGCTCTTGAGCATGGAACTGCATCTCGAAAAAATTTAACTTTTTGTTTTGCCCAAATGCTCCTCTGAAGTCCTCCTCGGTCTGCCATGGCTCCAACGCCACTCCTCTACCCTTGTCTGGACCACCGGGGAGATCAAGAGCTGGGGTGCTTCTTGCCACAGAAAATGCCTCACGTCTTCTCCCAATCCCGTCAGTCAAACCTCTGTGTCTCCTCCTTTACCTGGTCTCCCCAAGGCCTATCTGGACTATGCTGTGTCTCCTCCTCACAGCCCCCGTCCTGTTAACACTCTGCCCCGTGCCAAGCTTTACCCTCTTCCCTCCCTCCCCACTCCCACGCCTTCTTGTGTGCCCGCTGTTGATGAGGTTTCCCGGGGCTTCGCCACCGTCTGGAAAAAGACTCTAAAATTCCTCATACTAGCCTCATCCCGGGTGAAGAAGCTTGCCGGAAAAAAGAGAAGAGCTCCTCCTGTTTTTGCGTGGCTCTCCGCCAAGTATATCCGCTTCCGTGTCCCCAGTTTTTATCTGGGACCACGTTATCTTGGACCCTTTGAAGTGAAATGCCTAGAGGAAGCTACTCCTGTCTCCGGGTCCTCAGACGTCTTCCGGATTAAAGAATTTTCAGGTCCCAAAAAGAGGGGGAGACCCAAGGGGGGGGGTACTGTTACGTCGAGCGCTCCGGGTCCCTGCTCCTCCCCGGAGCGCTCGTGGCGTCCCTCTCTCTGCAGCACCCCGGTCAGACCCGCTGACCGGGAGCGCTGCACTGTCAGCGGGGATGCGATTCGCATAGCGGGACGCGCCCGCTCGCGAATCGCATCCCAAGTCACTTACCTGTCCCGGTCCCCGGCTGTCATGCTCTGGCGCGCGCGGCTCCGCTCTCTAGGGCGCGCGCGCCAGCTCTCTGAGATTTAAAGGGCCAGTGCACCAATGATGGTGCCTGGCCCAATCTTCCTGATTAGTTTCCACCTGTGCACTCCCTACTTATACCTCACTTCCCCTGCACTCCCTGGCCGGATCTTGTTGCCCTTGTGCCAGAGAAAGCCTTTCCTTGAGTGTTCCTAGCCTGTGTTCCAGACCTCCTGCTGTTGCCCCTGACTACGATCCTTGCTGCCTGCCCTGACCTTCTGCTACGTCCGACCTTGCTCTTGCCTTATCCCTTGTACCATGCCTATCTCAGCAGCCAGAGAGGTTGAGCTGTTGCAGGTGGATACGACCTGGTTGCTACCGCCGCTGCAAGACCATCCCGCTTTGCGGCGGGCTCTGGTGAAAACCAGTAGCTACTTAGAACCGGTCCACCGACACGGTCCACGCCAATCCCTCTCTGACACAGAGGATCCACCTCCAGCCTGCCGAATCGTGACACCTATCCTGTTCTGGACAGTTCCTGACATGGACAGAGGTGGCAGCAGAGAGCACTGTGGACAGACAGAAAAGAAATTCAAAAAGAAAATAACTTTTTCTGTAGTATACAGCAGCTGATAAGTAATGGAAGGATTAAGATTTTTTTATAGAAGTAATTTACAAATCTGGCACCAGTTGATTTAAAATAAATTGTTTTCCACCGGAGTACCCCTTTAAGATATGAAAGCTGAACTAATGACTGCGGTCGGCTCATTTTTGGATTTTTGTTGCCGGAATGAAACCACAGCAGACCATGTTTTTTAGTCCAGCAACAAAAAAGGAGTCAGTAGCTGTTTAAAGACATTTTCCAATATTCACAATGTATCTCTATGCACAGAATAGGTGACAAACTTATCTTCATTTGGGGTTCACACATTAGATGGGTTGTTGGCGTTTAATTTTCTTCTCATTTTTATAAAAAATAAGCACCTTGACTTACAAAAATTAAATTTGAAATTGTACTTTTTTTTATTTTTTTGCTGGTCAAGATGAGTTTTCGTAAAGTAATTATATTTCCAGGCCAAGTATAATGGGAACATTTTCATACCTCCCAACTTTATGATTTGCCACTTGTATGAAAGTTCCACCTTAACATGCACATCAATATTCCCAAGACTTGATGGAAGACTTGTAGTGCTACTGACATTCAAGGGAAGAATTTACAAGTGGTATTCTTTATTGGTTATAAATTTCAACACCAAACCATCTAAGGCTCCTTTCACACTACCATTTTCACCCGGTAGGTGACGTCCGTTAGGCTGGGTTCACATCACGTTTTTACCAATACGGGACTGCATACGGCTGGGGGGAGCTAAAACCTTGCGCTCCCGTATCCCTGCCGTGTGTTGCCCGTATGTAATTCATTTCAATCAGCTGACCGGAGTGAAACACTGACTCCGGTCGGCTCATTTTTGCCCCGTATTAAGTTTTCCATCGGCCCTAAAACAGTGGTGTAACCCAATTTCTCTCGAGTAAGGAAATATCTCATATGTGTATGTCAAGTGCTCCGTGAGTGCACTAGAGGGCTCAAAAGGAAAAGAGCGACAATGGGATTTTGGAGAGTGAGTTTTTCACTAAAATGCTGGTTTTTCCCCAGCATGCCCCCAAATTTTGTTAACCCATCTCTTCTGAGTATGGAAATACCCCAAGTGTGGACATCAAGTGCACTGCGGGCGAACTACAATGCTTAGAAGAAGAGGAGTCACATTTGTCTTTTGGAAAGCAAATTGTGTTGAAATGGGTTTTGGGGGGCATGTCACATTTAGGAAGCCCCTATGGTGCCAGAACAGAAAAAAAAAAAACATGACATACTATTTTGGAAACTACACCCATCAAGGAACGTAACAAGGGGTCCAGCGAGCCTTAACACACCACAGGTGTTTGATGACTTTTCGTTAAAGTTGGATGTGTAAATGAAAAAAAAAAAACATTTCACTAAAATGCTGTTTTTTCCCCCACAAATTTTACATTTTTACAAGGGGTAGTAGGAGAAAATGCCCCCCAAAACTTGTAACCCCATTTCTTTTGAGTATGGAAATTAGGGATCGACCGATATCATTTTTTTAGGGCCGATACCGATAATCGGTGGAGGTTAGGGCCGATAGCCGATAACTTATACCGATATTCTGGTATAAGTTATCGGCTATTTATCCCCCCACGACACCGCTGCAGATCATTGATTTAAAGCGGGCACTTTAAATCAATGAACTGCAGCGGCTTTTGCGGTGCCATAGACCGCCGCCCACTTCTCTCCCCCTGCCTGTCCGGGGGGTCCTGAGTCCTATCACGACATCGCCCCCCCCGCCGTTCCGCGTCCCCTACCGCCCCGCCGCACCCCCCACCGCACCGCCCCCATTGCCTCCCCCATCCCCGGTTTTATAATTACCTGTTCCCGAGGCCCTGGGTCCATTCTACATCTGGCTCTGGTGGCGTCCTCCTGAGCTGTCACTGTGCGCACTGACAGTGACCTCGCGCCACGTCACTCATTGCGCACAGCGTAACGCAGGACGCAGCAGGAGCCAGAAGTAGCGTGGACCCCGGGCCCCGGGAACAGGTAATTATGAAACCAGGGATCGGGGAGGCAATGGGGCTGGGGCAGTGCGGTGGGGGGCACAACGCGGTGCGGTGGGTCATGGGGGGGCGGTTGCGGTGCGGGCGGGGCATTATGGGATTGTCGGCAAGGTAATTGCCGATACCGATAATGCCCAAAATCGTCATTATCGGCCGATAATATCGGCCAAACCGATAATCGGTCGATCCCTAATGGAAATACACCATGTTTGGACATCAAGTGCTCTGCTGGCGCACTACAATGCTCAGAAGAGGAGGAGGGAGCGCCATTGAGCTTTTGGAGAGAGAATTTTGTTGGAATGGAAGTTGGGGGCCATGTGCGTTTACAAATTCTGTGTACACCCCTCACAGGGGTGCAGTGAGCATTTACACCCCACTGGTGTTTGACAGATCTTTGGAACAGTAGACTATGCAAATGAAAAATAAAATTTTTGGGGCGTAAATGCTCACTTCAACCCTTGTAACATTCCATGAGGGGTATAGTTCAGTTCCGGAAAAATTTTCTCACCAAGAGCCCAATGGCGCTCCTTCTCTTCTGAGCATTGTAGTTCGCCCGCAGAGCACTTTACATCCACATATGGGGTATTTAGATACTCTATTTAGAAATGGGGTTACACATTTTGGGGTGCTTTTTTTTCCCTATTTTCCCTTGTGAAAATGTAAAATTTTATTTTTTCGTTTTTCCATCCAACTGTAACTAAAATTTGTCAAACACCTGTGGGGTGTTAAGGCTCACTATCCCCTTTGTTACGTTCAGTGAGGGGTGTAGTTTCCAAAATGGGGTCACACGTGGGTATTTATTTTTTTGCGTTTATGTCAGAAACGCTGTAAAATCAACAATTTAGGCCTCAAATGTACATAGTGCGCTCTCACTCCGGAGCCTGTTGTGCGTCCGCAGAGCATTTTACGCCCACATATGGGGTATTTGTGTACTCAGGAGAAATTGTAATACAAATTTTGGGGGTCTTTTTTTCCTTTTACCTCTTGTGAAAATAAAAAGTATGGGGCAACACCAGCATGTTAGTGTAAACTTTTTTATATTTTTACACTAACATGCTGGTGCAGACCCCAACTTTTCCTTTGCATAAGGGGTAAAAGGAGAAAAAGCCCCCCAAAATTTGTAGTGCAATTTCTCCAGAGTACGGAAATACCCCATATGTGGCCCTAAACTGTTTCCTTGAAATACGACAGGGCTCCGAAGAGAGAGAGCGCCATGCGCAATTGAGGACTACATTAGGAATTGCATAGGGGTGGACATAGGGGTATTCTATGCCAGTGATTCCCAAACAAGGTGCCTCCAGCTGTTGCTAAACTCCCAGCATGCCTGGACAGTCAGTGACTGTCTGTAAATGCTGGGAGTTGTCCGTTTTGGAAACACTGCCGTACGATACGTTTTTCATTTTTATTGGGGAGGACAGTGTAAGGGGGTGTATATATAGTGTTTTAACGTTTATTATGTGTTAGCATAGTGTTTTTAGGGTACATTCACACAGGCGGGGGTTTAAGGTGTTTGCTAGGAGTTTGCGCTGCGGCAAAAAATTTGCCGCAGCTCAAACTTGAAGCAGGAAACTCACTGTAAACCCGCTCGTGTGAATGTACCCTGTACATTCACATGGGAGGGCAAACCTCCAGCTGTTGCAAAACTACAACTCCCAACATGTACTGACAGACTGTGCATGCTGGGAGTTGTACTTTTGCAACAGCTGGAGGCACACTGGTTGGAAAATCTTCAGTTAGGTTCTGTTACCTAACTCAGTATTTTCCAACCAGTGTGCCTTCAGCTGTTGCAAAACTACAACTCCCAGCATGTACTGATCACCAAAGGGCATGCTGGGAGATGTAATTAGGCAACAGCTGGAGGTACGCAACTACAACTCCCAGCATGGTGAGAAAGCCGTTTGCTGTTTGTGCATGCTGGGAGTTGTAGTTTTGCAAGATCTAGAGGGCCACAGTTTAGAGATCACTGCACAGTGATCTCCAAACTGTAGCCCTCCAGCTGTTGCAAAACTACAAATCCCAGCATGCCCAAACAGCAAACAGGTGTCTGGGCATGCTGAGAGTTGTAGTTTCGCAACATCTGGAGGTGGTCTCATACTGTAGCCCTCCAGATGTTGTTAGGCGACTCACCGGCTTCCGTAGTCTGCACCAGGGGGCCAGCCGTACGTCATTGCCGCCCGCCGATCACCGCTGCTGATTGTCACCTCTGCTGCCGCCGATGGTAAGTGGCCCTCCGGTGCCGGTCACTATCAGTTCCCCCGTTCTGTCCGGACTACTGTGGGTGGGCACAACGGGGGAACTAAACATTAACCCCCCCCCCGATCTGCTATTGGTCGTCGCTTCTGAACGACCAATAGCAGGGATAGGAGGGGTGGCACCCCTGCCACCTCACTCCTATCCCTTCAGGGGGATCGTTATTTTCCAGGCCAACGGGTCCTGGAAGGACCCGGAATCGCCGAATAACCCGGAATCGCTGCAGATCGCAGCGATCGCCGACATGGGGGTCTCAGGACACCCCTGGGCATTTTCACGGGATGCCTGCTGATAGATATCAGCAGTCATCCTGTTCCGGTCCCCACCCGGCACACGTCGGGGATCGAAATTCACATGGGCGTACAGGTACGCCCTGGGTCCTTAAGTGTCAGGGCGTACCTGTACGCCCTGGGTCCTTACGTCGTTAACCTCTTAATGACCACGAGCGTATATTTACGCTCGTGGCCGGCTCCCGTTATATGAAGCGCGTTCAGGAGCTGAACGAGCTTCATACCCGGCAGGTCCCGGTTGCTATCAGCAGCCAGGACCCGTGGCTAATACCGAACATCATCGATTGGGCTGATGTCCGGTATTAACCCTTTAGACGCCGTGATCAAAGTTGATCGCGGTGTCTAAAACGGGAGGAAAGCATTGCCGGTTAGCTCAGTGGACTATTCGGGACCGCCGCAACATGCCGAACACCTGAGAGGACAGCGGGAGGCTTCTTACCTTGTCTCTCGCAGTCTGATTGTCGCTCTGCTAGTCCTTGCCTGAGATACAGGCTGGAGCAGCAGAGCACCGATAACACTGATCAATGTTGTGCTATGGCATAGCATTGACCAGTGTCTGCAATCAAGGTATTGCATGTTATAGTACCCAATGGGGACTATAACATTGCAAAAAATAAGTATAAAAGATAGTTAATAAAAGTGATTTAACCCCTTCCCTAATAAAAGTTTGAATCACCCCCCTTTTCCCATTAAAAAAATGTAAATAAAAGTAAAATAAACATATGTGGTATCGCCACGTGCGTAAATGTCCAAACTATAAAAATATAATGTGAATTCAGGTAGAAAACAGACATGGTGCACATCTATAATCTTGTATAATGATCTGATTGCTTCTCAGCATAATATCAAAAACTAACAGGTTGTTAGTATACATTTTTGATCAAAAAGTACAAGCCCACTCGCCACGTCAAGGCCACCTATTTAGAGTGGGTCCCTAACGTCCCTAGCATAAAATGGCGTAGCACTGGGCGGCGACCACCACCGCCGCAACACCAGTGCCCACGGGGGGGGGGGGGGGGGGAAACGACCCACTGGCAGAGCGGCCCCAATGCCACTCAAACCAGTCTATGGGTCTGACCTCCCCGCAGACACGGCAGCAATGGACGCCGCACAGCACCACACCAGTGTGAACAAGGTGTAATAGCTCACTTACCATGCTCTCCCAGTCAGACTGGGAGGCTGCTAGGAAAGAAATGGCCCATGTGTAGCTAACTACTACTTATATAGGATTGGGCTGAGGGGGTGGGGAAGAGTGCAGCACATGTTCAAACAAAAAAAAAGGAGGGGATAGAAAACACAGTGTGAATTCGGGTAGAAAACAGACATGGGACGTTAGGGACCCACTCTAAATAGGTGGCCTTGACGTGGCGAGTGGGCTTGTACTTTTTGATCAAAAATGTATACTAACAACCTGTTAGTTTTTGATATTATGCTGAGAAGCAATCGGATCATTATACAAGATTGTAGATGTGCACCATGTCTGTTTTTCTACCCGAATTCACATTGTGTTTTCTATCCCCTCCTTTTTTTTTGTTTGAACATGTGCTGCACTGTTCCCACCCCCTCAGCCCAACCCTATATAAGTAGTAGTTAGCTACACATGGGCCATTTCTTTCCTAGCAGCCTCCCAGTCTGACTGGGAGAGCATGGTAAGTGAGCTATTACTCCTTGTTCACACTGGTGTGGTGCTGTGCGGCGTCCATTGCTGCCGTGTCTGCGGGGAGGTCAGACCCATAGACTGGTTTGAGTGGCATTGGGGCCGCTCTGCCAGTGGGTCGTTCCCCCTGTGGGCACTGGTGTCGCGGCGGTGGTGGTCGCCGCCCAGTGCTACGCCATTTTATGCTAGGGACGTTAGGGACCCACTCTAAATAGGTGGCCTTGACGTGGCGAGTGGGCTTGTACTTTTTGATCAAAAATGTATACAAACAACCTGTTAGTTTTTGATATTATGCTGAGAAGCAATCAGATCATTATACAAGATTGTAGATGTGCACCATGTCTGTTTTTCTACCCGAATTCACTTTATAAAAATATAATGTTAATTAAACCGCACAGTCAATGGCGTACACATAAAAAAATCCCAAAATCAAAAATTGCGTATTTTTGGGTACTTTGTTTACCCTAAAAAAATTTATAAGAAAGCGATCAAAAGTCTCATCAAAACAAAAATGGTACCGATAACAACTTCAGATCATGGCGCAAAAAATTAGCCTTCATACATCCCTCTATGGAAAAAAAAAAAGTTATAGGGGTCAGAAGATGACAATTTTACACATACTAATTTTGGTTCTTGTGGCTATAATTTTTTTAAAGTAGTAAAATAAAATAAAACTTAAATAAATTAGGTATCCTTGTAACCATATGGACCTACAGAATAAAGATTATGGTGTAATTTTTACCAAAAAGTGTACTGCCTAGAATCGGAAGCCTCCAAAATTTCCAAAATGGTGTGTTTTTTTTGTTTTCAATTTTGCCCCACAAATATTTTTTTCTGGTTTCGCCGTAAATTTTTATGCCATTATAAAGTACAATTGGTGGTGCAGAAAGCCCTCATATGGGTCTGTTGGTGCAAAATTGAAAGCTTTATGATTTTTAGAATGTGATGAGGAAAAAACAAAAATGCAAAAACGGAAAAAACCTGCGTCCTTAAGGGGTTAAACTCACCTGGGGCAAGTAACAGGTCTGGGAAATATAAAAATCACACCTGAAAGCAGATAAAAAGGAGAGAAGTTCACTTAGTCTTTGCATTGTGTGTCTGTGTGTGCCACACTAAGCATGGACAACAGAAAGAGAAGAGAACTGTCTGAGGACTTGAGTAGCAAAATTGTGGAAAAATATCAACAATCTCAAGGTTACAGGTCCATCTCCAGAGGTCTAGATTTGCCTTTGTCCACAGTGTGCAACATTATCAAGAAGTTTGTAACCCATGGCACTGTAGCTAATCTCCCTGGGTGTGGACGGAAGAGAAAAATTGAAATGAAACGCTATGGCAGAAGACCAGGAGGACCCCACTGCTGACACAGACATAAAAAAGCAAGACTACATTTTGCCAAAATGAACCTGAGTAAGCCAAAATCCTTCTGGGAAAACTTCTTGTGGACAGATGAGACCAAGATAGAGGTTTTTGGTAAAGCACATCATTCTACTGTTTACCGAAAACGGAATGAGGCCTACAAAGAAAAGAACACAGTACCTACAGTGGAATATGGTGGAGGTTCAATGATGTTTTGGGGTTGTTTTGCTGCCTCTGGCACTGGGTGCCTTGAATGTGTGTAAGGCACCATGAAATCTGAGGATTACCAACGGATTTTGTCAGAAAGCTGGGTTTGCATCCGAGATCTTGGGTCTTCCAGCAGGACAATGACCCAAAACATACGTCAAAAAGCACCTAGAAATGGATGGCAACAAAGTAGGGATCGACCGATTATCGGTTTGGCCGATATCGGCCGATATTCACGATTTTGGACGTTATCGGCAATTACCTTGCCGATAATCCCATAATGCCCCGCCCCCTTCCCGCACCGCATCCCCCACCACAGCGCCCCGGCCAGAGACTGCCGCCGCCGCTGCCCCATTGCCTCCCTCATCCCCGGTTTTATAATTATCTGTTCCCGTTGCCCGGGGTCCGTGCTACTTCTGGCTCCTGCGGCATCCTGTGTTACGCTGTGCGCTGCGCAATGACGAGTGACGTCCTCAACGCGACATCAAAGTCAGTGCGCAAAGTGACAGCTCAGGACGCCACCGGAGCCAGAAGTAGCGCGGACCCCGGGAACAGGTAATTATAAAACCGTGAATGGGGGAGGCAATGGGGTAGCGGCGGTGGTGGTTGGACTAGGGAGGACCCAAGGTCAGGCAGGGGGAGAGAAGCGGGCGGCGGCGGTCTCTGGCACCGCAAAAGCCGCGTCAGTTCATTGGTTTAAAGCGCCTGCTTTAAATCAATGATCTGCAGCGGCGTCGCCGGGTGGGTGGGGGGTTGGGGATAAATAGCCGATAACTTATACCGGAATATCGGTATAAGTTATCGGCTATCGGCCTTTACCTCCACAGGTTATCGGTATTGGGCCTAAAAAATTGATATCGGTTGATCCCTACAACAAAGCGCTGGAGAGTTCTGAAGTGGCAGCAATGAGTCCAGATCTAAATCCCATTGAACACCTGTGGAGAGATCTTACAATTGCTGTTGGGCATTTCTCACAGCGATCGATGGTGAGACGGTGTTGCAACAATTTCGCTGTGAAGCTCCAGCCTTCGTCTGTCAATAGCATACTGCATGAAAGAGTAATGGATATTTGTTTTAGTCCAGTGTTTCCCAACCAGTGTGCTCCCAGCTGTTACAAAACTACAGCTCCCAGCATGCCCGGCTGTAAAAAAAAAAACGAGGTCCCCTGGTTGGGAAAGAGTGGCCTAGTCAGTCAGCAAGTGGAGAATGAGACACAAAAGAACACAATTCAACCCCGTATAATCACACCCTGCCTCCATGTTCCCTTAAACAAAATGGCCGCCGGGGCTTCCTTCAGAGATGACGTGACTTCGCGTTTCTCGTTCTGCCAGGTCTACACTACGTTCCTATGGCCCGGATGTGAGCGTGTCCCAAGCGGGCCACCGTACAGCCGTTACGTGGCACTAGCTGCTAGTTCCCCGGCTGCCTAGAGCGGTGACGCCTCTTCCATAGTGAGGCCCAGACTCCTCAGCGAGGTTCCCGGCCTGTGCTCGCTAGTATCTCAGCCCCCTCCGGTCACCATGTTCACGATATCGGAGCTCGTAGCCCTGGTCGCCTTCTTCTCCGCAACGGCCTCAGGTTACTTCGTCAGCATCGACGCCCACGCCGAGGAATGCTACTACGAGCATGTGACGTCCGGCACCAAGATGGGCCTGATCTTCGAGGTGGCGGAGGGGGGATTCCTGGACATTGATGTGGAGGCGAGTATGAGGGGAGGCCGGTGTCATGGCTGTCATAACGGGGTGTCGTGTATAGGGGGCACTGACAGCTGCCTGCTATAGGGGGAGTCTACAATCTACATATAGGAAATGGTTACTACAACTCCCAGCAGGTGGGCAGAGCCTTTCACTGTCTGGGCATGATGAGAGTTGTAGTTCTGCACCAACTGGACAAATGTAGAATAATCAGTTCTATCACATTGGATCAGTGTTTCTCAACCAGGGGGCCTCCAACTGTTGCAAAACTACAACTCTCAGCATGCCCGGACAGCCGAAGGCTGTCCGGGCATGCTGGGAGTTGTAGTCTTGCAACAGTTGGAGGCCCCCTGTTGGAAAAGATTGCGTTAGATAAGGATAGACATAAGGCTCCATGCACACCACCCTTTGTTACATTAAACATTTATTTTTATTCATGTTTTTTTTTGTATACATATATAAATTAAGCATCCATTTAAGTAGTTTTTTATTTTATTTTTTTATTATTATTATTATTATTATTATTAATAAAATTGTGCCCTGTGCACCTGCAGCCATGCTTGTCGCCATCACCTCTGGCCAACGAGGTTCTGATCTGTTACTACGCCAACGTGATGTATTTGTGAAACCAATGTCTAACACGTACACGTTTTTAGTATACGCTATACATGTTTTTAATGTATCCCTGTATTCAAATACATTTGTGTGTGTATATGTATGTATGTATGTATGTATGTATATATATATATATATATATATATTATGACATATTCTAAGTCCATACAGATGCTCCATTAGGTCTATGGATACACTAAGCGATATGTTGTCACATGTCACCCCGAAATGTTTCTTCCTGTAAAACATATACATTTTTTTTTTTGTACGAAATATGTGGTAGCACACCTAAACCTACAATATATATACCATCTAAAGCACTTTTCTCATACGTTCGTAGAAGTCTAAGGATACGTTGGGCTATACCTGTGCATTATGTTTACCTAAAAGAAATGTATACAAAAGTGTAATGTGAATGGGGCCTTAGACATTGGCTGAAGCTATGACTGACAGGTGTCGGTCAGGGGGAAAGAAGGATTAGACTAAGAGAATTTGGTCGGATTCGCAAAACCATAAACGGGCACATTATGGGGGAGATTTATCAAGACTTGTGCGGAAAAAAAGTTGCCCATGGCAACCAATCGGATTGCTTATTTTATTTTTCAGGCCTTTTCAAAAATGAGAGAAGTAATCTGGTTGCTATGGACAACTGCACCATTTTCATCTGCACAGGTTTTGAAAAATCTCCCCGTTTGTCCCTATTTTCCTGTACTTTCCAGTGCCCAGTTATGCAAATTAGGCCCATGTGTCCAGGGGGTGTTCCCCACCATGGCAAGAGCCCAAGTAAGTCCGGCCCATATCCTCTTTATTACCGCCCCCTTGTATCTGGCATTTGACTGACCACCACTAGATAGAGAAACCAGATCGAAAAGTTAGTGACGTGACTAAACAAACACTTGCCGCACCACGGTATACGTTGGAATAACTTTTAGCTGGTATCCCAATGTGATTGACAGTGTAGCCTCAAAACTTGATGTGAATGGCACCTAAGCGATCTGCAAGTGTCCCCATTTGGTGCTAGTCAGATATTTTAACTAGAGATTTTTTACACATTAAAGGCGTACTCCACTGGAAAACATATATAGCAACAGGTCTTTACAATAGTTTGGAATTAATAGTGCTGGCCAACTTATTCTTTGGTTGTAGAGATATATATATATATATATATATATATATATATAAAAACTGATGACAGAAAGTTAAACAGCTTTGTAAATTACTTCTATTAAAAAAATCTTAATCCTTCCCGTACTTAACATCTTCTGTATGCTGCACTGGAAGATCTTTTCTTTTTGAATTCCCATTCTGTCTGACCACAGTGCTCCTCTGCTGACACCTCTGTCCATATCAGGAACTGTCCAGAGCAGGAGAGGTTTGCTATGGGGATTTGCTCCTACTCTGGACAGTTACTGACCTGGACAGAGGTTTCAGACAGAAAGGAAGTTCAAAAAGAAAATAACTTCCTGTGGAGCATACAGAAGCTATTAAGTACTGGAAGGATTAAGATTTTTTTAATAGAAATAATTTAACATTCTGTCATCAGTTGATTTAAATTTTTTTTTTTCCAGCAGAGTACCCCTGTATTTTGCTGCATATTTTCTGCAGCTGATTTTGCTACCCATTGACTTCAATTGGTAGGAAAATAAGCAGCAAAAACGGCTCGTGTGATCTTACCCATAAAGGGAACCTCTACGCACGACTGAGGGCATAGAAGCAAGGGCAGTTTATAATATCTGTCCTAATGTTTCCTACCATGTGTTTGTTGTAGGAACTGAGCGGTGTAAGTGCCCCAACAAATACTTAATGTGATGTGAGGAGTATGCTGATCACTCCTATGTAGGCATCAGCCGGAGACCAAGCCACAACTAGTCTCTGCCTGTAATCCGCTCTGCAAACTGGCTTCCACATCACACACTGCCGGGACATACAAGCCTCCCTGCTTCTCAAGAAACTACCCTAATATTTTCTGCATGTTTTATGCTGCTGTATTTTTTTTGTTTTTTTGGCATGATCTGCAAAATGCAGCAATTTTTATTTTATAATTTTTTTCTGGACGTAAAAATGTTTTTTTTTTTTTTTTAACTCAGACCGAGAGAGAAGGTGCCACACTGCTGCAATGTTTCCAAGGCAGCTGCATGAGGCATAGCAGGTGTTGCACTTTTGCTGCATAAACTGCTGCCCGTGTGCCACCTGCATCTCACAACACCCAATGTAGATTCAGGTAGGAGGCCACAAATAAGTGAAATTGAAGAGGGGTAACCTGTCACTTGTTTTATGCTGCCCAAACCATGATGCAGCATGAAACTCGTGCGGTTCAGTGCTTACTTGTGCTTGTCCTGGCATTGCTGTATTATTTGTAGCAGTGGTGCAAGGAACTGCAGTGTTGTCCAATTTCTAGCTTTAGGCCTGGAATCCCGAAATCTTAGCTAATTTAAGGGAATAGGGTCACTTTTTTTATTTTTTTATTTTTTTTACAAGCTAGTGGTTCTGGGGTTAAAATACTTCAAGATATTTAAGACTATAAAGCAGAGTCAAAGGGGTTTTAACGGTACCCCCTGATGCCCTGGTACTCAAGGATCAAGGGTATACCTGTACGCCCTTGGGAAATCGTTCAGCAGGCACCCCGTTCAAAGCCCTGGGGGGGTCCTGTGACCAGTAACCCGAAAAAAAGGGTGATTGGTGCAGTCAGAGTCGGCACCAATCACCCTTGCCCAGCAGGAGTGAGGTGGCACCGGTGCCACCTCACGATCAGCGTGATCAGTCGGCTGCCCCGGCTAACCAATCACCCGTCCTGCTGGAGGGAGGGGGTGATCGGCGGTGGGGGTTGTGGGGAGGCTTACCCGGAGTCCGGTGTGGCGGCAGTCCCAAGTGGCGGCGGTCTTCGGCGGAAGGATCTAACAGCAGGAGGTAAGCACATTTGCCTCCTGTTGTTGCCTAGCAACAACTCCCAGCATGCACAGCCAAAGGGCATGCTGGGAGTTGTAGTTTTGCAACAGCTGGAGGCACAACTGCAACTCCTAACATGCCCTTTGGCATGCTGGGAGTTGTAGTTATGAAAAATTGTGCCTCCAGCTGTTGCATAACTACAACTCCCACCATGCACGGACAGCCAAATGCATTCTGGGAGCTGTAGTAGTGTACCTCCAGCTGTTGCAAAACTACAATGCTCAGCATTCCCTTTGGCTGTCAGTGCACAGCTGTACAGGGTACATTCAAGTATCGGTGAAAATTTACCACTATGTTAAAGTAGAATATGTCAAGAAAAAACAATTTCGGAATCAATTTCATATGTTCAACCATCCCAGAGTTATTAATGCTTAAAGTGACAGCGGTCAGATGTGCAAAACATGCTCTGGTCCTTAACCCCTTAACGACGCAGGACGTATATTTACGTCCTGCGCCGGGTCCCGCGATATGAAGCGGGATCGCACCGCAATCCCGCATCATATCGCGTCGGTCCCGGCGCTCATCAACGGCCGGGACCCGCGGCTAATACCACACATCGCCGATCGCGGCGATGTGCGGTATTAGCCCTTTAGAAGCCGGGTCACTTTCACTTTAGAAGCGGCGGTCAGCTTTGACCGCCGCTTCTAAAGTGAAAGTGACCCGGCTGTTCGGGACCGCCACGGTGAAATCGCGGCGTCCCGAACAGCTTACAGGACACCGGGAGGGCCCTTACCTGCCTCCTCGGTGTCCGATCGGCGAATGACTGCTCCGTGCCTGAGATCCAGGCAGGAGCAGTCAAGCGCCGATAACACTGATCACAGGCGTGTTAATACACGCCTGTGATCTGTGTAAAAGATCAGTGTGTGCAGTGTTATAGGTCCCTATGGGATAATAATGATCAGTGTGTGCAGTGTTATAGATCCCTATGGGACCTATAACACTGCAAAAAAAAAAAGTGTTAATAAAGGTCATTTAACCCCTTCCCTAATAAGTTTGAATCACCCCCCTTTTCCCATAAAAAAAATAAAAGTGTAAAAATAATAAATAAATAAACATATGTGGTATCGCCGCGTGCGTAAATGTCCGAACTATAAAAATATATCATTAATTTAAACCGCACGGTCAATGGCGTACGCGCAAAAAAATTCCAAAGTCCAAAAAAGCGTATTTTGGTCTCTTTTTATACCATGAATAAAAATGAATAAAAAGTGATCAAAAAGTCCGATCAAAACAAATATCATACCAATAAAAACTTCAGATCACGGAGCAAAAAATGAGTCCTCATACCGCCCTGTACGTGGAAAAATAAAAAAGTTATAGGGGTCAGACGATGACATTTTTAAACGTATAAATTTTCCTGCATGTAGTTATGATTTTTTCCAGAAGTGCGACAAAATTAAACCTATATAAGTAGGGTATCATTTTAACCGTATGGACCTACAGAATAATAAAAAGGTGTAATTTTTACCTAAATATGCACTGCGTAGAAACGGAAGCCCCCAAAAGTTACAAAATGGCGTTTTTTCTTCGATTTTGTCGCACAATGATTTTTTTTCCTGTTTCGCCGTGCATTTTTGGGTAAAATGACTAATGTCACTGCAAAGTAGAATTGGCGACGCAAAAAATAAGCCATAATATGGATTTTTAGGTGGAAAATTGAAAGGGTTATGATTTTTAAAAGGTAAGGAGGAAAAAACGAAAGTGCAAAAACGGAAAAACCCTGAGTCCTTAAGGGTTAAGGTCAAAATGTGCTGAGTCCTTTAGGGGTTAAGCAGATGTCTTGAAATCTGTGATTGTGTTTTACCAATGTGGTTCTCGTGTATGTATGTGTGTGTGTCTGTATGTAGATGTGTATATATATTAATGACATGTTGGAATATTGTTTTGACTGGATTTCTCTTATGGAAGAAAACTATAAGAAGTCCCTTTTTGTGTTTTAGATTACTGGTCCTGACAATAAAGGTATTCATAAAGGAGACAGAGAATCCAGTGGAAAGTACACCTTCGCCGCACATATGGATGGAACGTACAAGTTCTGTTTCAGTAACAGAATGTCAACAATGACTCCGAAGATAGTGATGTTTACCATTGACATCGGAGAGGCCCCGAAAGGCCAGGACATGGAGACAGAGGGTAAGTTGCTTCGTGTAATGATAAAGATAAGTTACTTTTATTGATATTTTTGTCTATTACATAAACCAAGCACGTTAGGTTATATTCACACAGCGCTGGGGTGCAGTAATTTTCTGTCCCTTGTGGCCATACCCTTAAAGGAGAACTATCATGCAGAACAACTTATCCCCTATTCAAAGGATAGGGCATAAATGTCTGATTGCGGGGGGGGGTCCAACCATGGGACACACGCGATCTCTTGCATGGCACCCCAACTCTCCCGGGAATGGGGCGCGTCAACCCCCACATGAAGTGGCGGTGACAGAACCCTCCATGTATCTCTATGGGTAAGCCGGAGATACCCAAACTCTCCCATAGAGATATATAGAGGGGTGGGGTTGTTGGCCGCCGCGTTATGCAGGTGTCAACACGCTCTGTTCCTGGGGACTGCCGGGTTGCCATGCAGGGGATCACAGGTGTCCCAATGATCAGATACTTATCCCCAATCCTTTTGATAGGGGATATGTTGTCCTGCATGATAGTTCTCCTTTAAAGGAGAACTATCAGCTTGCTCCCCCCCGCACTAACCAGCGGTACTGGCTGATGCTTACTGTGCCTGGATCCGCCCCACCGTTTGGCTGAAATCTTAGTTTTTCTGTGTATGCTAATTAGGTGCTAACTGGCACAGGCGGGGTAACTGGCACTCTGACGTCACCGCTGCCGGGCTGCAGCGCCGCCCAGCTCATCAATATTCCTCCCCTCCCTCCGCCTCTCCCTCTTCATTACAGAGGGGAGGAATATTGATGAGCTGGGTAGTGCATCGGTTGCTGACGTCAGTGCCAGTTACCCCACCTGTGCCAGTTAGCACCTAATTAGCATATACGGAAAAACGAAGGTTGGGCACAGTAGGCATCAAACTGATCAGCGTCCCCCGCACTCAGCCAGTACCGCTGGTTAGTGCGGGGGGAGCAAGCTGACAGTTTTCCTTTAAGAGGATGACCACAAGGGACATAAATTTTCCTGCTTGATAGTTCTCCTTTATGGTCTAGTTACACGTACAGTATTCTGAGCAGATTTGATGCGCAGGATTTTCTGCTGCAGATTTCAATGTAAACTGAGTGACTGAACACAGCATTAAATCTGCGCAGAATACTGTACGTGTGAATAGACCTTTAAGGTACAATCACACTGAGGAAATTCCTTGTGGATATATCTCGTGGATTCCCCATAGTGTAAACAGGTCTTAGTGCTCCCTGTAGCTCCAGTGAAAAATAGTACACTCCTTAGAACAGGGTTTTCCAAACAATATGTCTCTAGCTGTTGCAAAACTACAACTCCCAGCATGCCTGGACAGCCTAAGGCTGTCCGGGCATGCTGGATGTTGCAGTTTTGCAACAGCTGGAGACACTGTTTGAAAAATACTGCCTTAGAACTCCAACCAGAAAGTTGTCTCCTCAGCGGAGCCCCAGTATCTGAATGTAACACAATTCCTTCATTTCTTCTCCTCTCTATAATTCTCTAGGTGGTGGAGATACATGGGATGGTATGTCTCCTGCTGTTTGAAGGCTGATGAGAGTTCCTTGTATTTATGTGTATATTAATATTACTTTACAAACATGTATTTTAGTTTGTTTTTTTAACCAAATATGTTTTCTTGTGTTGGCATGATGTGGGTTGGGATTCTGAAGGCGTTGGTTTGGCTGTCACTTCCCTAACAAGCATTGTTGGCATGCTGTTTGTGGTGTTTCCTTTAGCAATATTTATAGCCACGGATCTAGCTAAATATTGCAAGCATTGAAAGCATGCAATTGTGATTCTATTTACTCAATGGTAGTACCCTTTAATACAGTATGCAGTGAACAGGATATAGTTAGGGGAGCAGGGGATTTAGAACATTGTCCGCAAACTTATCTGTATAAACTTGTTCAACATAGATGTTAAATGCTATCAAGCACTATAAACTCAACATTATACAGACCTAAGGCCTTACTTAGGTCTCAGTTTACTTCTCGTTTGTTACCAAGTATGAACTAAAGAAGATCATGACATGGAAATGCTGCATTCATGTGAAGGGAAGTAAGAAAATGTTGAAAATGTTTTGACCCCTTAACGACGCCGGACGTAAATGTACGTCCCGGTGAGGTGGTACTTAACGCACCAGGACGTACATTTATGTCTTAAGCATAACCGCGAGCATCGGAGCTATGCTCGGGTCATGCGTGGCAGGTCCCGGCTGCTCATAGCAGCCAGGGAGCAGCCAGTAATGGCAGACATCCGCAATTGAGCGAATGTCCACCATTAACCCCTCAGATGCCGTGATCAATACAGATCACGGCATCTGCAGCATCGCGGCCACTAAAATGGATGATCTGATTGCCCGCAGCGCTGCCGCGGGGATCCGATCATCCAGCATGGCGGCCGGAGGTCCCCTCACCTGCCTCCGCTACCTTCCATGGGTCTTCTGGTCTGCGATCGAGCAGACCAGAGCAGATGATAACCGATAATACTGATCAGTGCTATGTCCTATACATAGCACCGAACAGTATTAGCAATCAAATGATTGCTATTACTAGTCCCCTATGGGGACTATTAAAGTGTTATAATAAAAGTAGAAAAAGTGAAGAAAAAAAACTCCCCCAATAAAAACGTAAATTGTCCCCCAAAAAGTGTAAAAAAAATAAAATAATAATAAAAAATATATATATTTTATATACATATTTGGTATCGCCGCGTGCATAAATATCCGAACTATTTAAAATAAAATGTTAAGATACCGTACTGTGAGCGGCGGGAACGTAAAAAAAAAATTCTTCAAAATAGGGGGATTTTAAACGTACTAATTTGGTTAAAAAGTTTGCGATTTTCTTTCTTTTCTTTTAAGTGCAGTAGTAATAAAAAAGTAGGTTATCACGGGTATCATTTTAATCATATTGACCCAAAGAATAAAGAACACGTCATTTTTACCGTAAATTTTACGGCATGAAAACGAAACCTTCCAAAATTTGAAAAATTACGGTTTTCTTTTTTAATTTCCCCACACAAATAGTATTTTTTGGGTTGTGCCATACATTTTATGGTATAGTGAGTGATGGTATTACAACGGACAACTGGTCCTTAAGGGGTTAAGGTACATATACATTTGTAAAGTAAAGCCTTACGCTAGGATTGGCTATTCTCTTATATACCGTATTTATCGGGGTATACCACGCACAGGCCTATAACACACACCCTCATTTTACCAAGGATATTTGGGTAACAAAAGTTTACCCCAATACACCCCCAGGAAAGTTGGGGGGAGAGAGGTCGTCGCTACCGGCTTCTCTCCCCCTGCCTGTCCTGGGGTCTAGAGCCTTTCTGCCGCCTCTTCTCTCCCGCTGGCTATCTGCGCCACTGCCCGTTCTCTCCCCCTGACTATCGGTGCCGACGCCGATAGCCAGGGGGAGAGAAGCGGCGCCGCTGCCCCATTGCCAGTGCCGCTGCCCCGTTGCCTCCCTCATACCCGGTTGTATAATTACCTGTTGCCGGGGTCGGGACCGCGCTGCTCCAGGCCTCCGGTCTGCGTCCCATGCGTCGTTGCTATGCACTGCACGGCACGGCGCAATGACGAGTGACATCATTGCGTCTTGCAGCGCATAGCAACGACGCAGGGGACACACACCGGAGGCCAGAAGCAGCGCGGACCCGACCCCGGCAACAGGTAATTATACAACCGGGGATGGGGGAGGCAACGGGGCAGCGGCGCCGGCAATGGGTGCTGCTGCCCCTTCTCTCCCCCTGTCTGTCGGCGCCGCTGCCCCATTGCCGGCGCCGCTTCTCTCCTGCTGGCTATCGGTGCCGTTGCCCCATTGCCAGCGCCGATAGCCAGCAGGAGAGAAGGGGGAGAGAACGGGCAGCGGCACCGATAGCCAGGGGGAGAGAAGGGCCGGCAGCAGGGCTCTAGACCCCAGGACAGGCAGGGGGAGAGAAGCCGGCAGGTCTCTGCACCTGCAAAGCCGCTGCAGTTCATTGATTTAAAGCGCCCACTTTAAATCATTGAACTGCAGTGGCTTATCGGCGTATAACACGCAGGCAGACTTTAGGCTAAAAAATTTAGCCTAAAAAGTGCGTGTTATACGCCGATAAATACGGTATTTCTATTACCTTTTATTAGCTCTTTCATTAGAAAGACATGGGCCTGGATAGTCTGAACTCATGGATCCAAAGGCCAGTCTGCTCCTATTTAGGATACAGTGTTGCGCAGTGTGTGCCACGTGGCGTGAGCATAGATCATACATACAAGCTGTACATTGATGATAGTGAATAGATTGGTAATGGCTGCCTGCTTTTCCAAGTAAAATTGCTGTTCTGCAAAAATAAATAAATGCCCATTATTAATTTTTATTTAGTTATTTTTTAATGGGTAAACAACCTGCAAAACAGTTCTTATAGTAACAACCAATTAGAAAACTGTGTCGAATAGCATAACTATGCAAATTTTTAAAGAAAATTCAGTTATGCAGAATTCTCTATTAAAACATTTCAGTATATACCTTTAGTTATAATAGTTGTAATAGTTCTTTTAAGCAATACTGTCATTTAGACATGTTGCATAGACATGTCAAAAGTCTTGATCTGTTAGGGTCTGGGTATTAAAGGGGTACTCCACTGCCCCAGTGTCTGGAACATTATGTCTTTTTGACTTGCATTGAGGGGGCGTGATGTGACATCACGAGGGGTGTGGCCATGACGTCATGACGCCCGCACCCAGCACTTGGAACAAAATGTTCCGAATGCTGGGGCAGTGGAGTACCCCTTTAAGACCTGCAACTAATCTCTAGATAAAGCCAGGAAAAGCACGTAGCTGAGCACTTCTCTCCCGGCTCACTGTTCTATCCATCTTGTTGTGTTTCATAGACTTACAATGGAGCCCGTCTTATGCATAAAGTGCTCCGCCGTAAACCTCCCAGCTCTTTCTAGTGATCGATGGGAGTCTGAACATGTAGACCCCCGACCGATCAAAACATTTTACTTTTCTGTGTGACGTGTGAAAGGTTTATAATTTTTTTTTACAATAACCCTTTAAGTATGATGGACATTTAGCACAGAGAGTATGCCCATAGTCCTGATTTATCATGTAGGGCCCAGTGAATAAACCACAGAAAAGGTGGGTCGTATGCGTATAAAAGAGCCCTTTGGAATTTACATGTCTAATAAGTATAATTGTTGGGAGATATGAAGTAGGATGGTCTTAGTAAGCACAGAGATATGTTATGGAATTAGCACTTGATGTTTGGTGACCATTACTCTAAATAACTTGGTACTGTTGTGGATGAGTGATTTGCCTTATCTTTGCCTGTCTCCTATGACATGTACTCCCTGTTTTATCTTCTAATGATATATTATGGCTTATTTGTTCACCTGTTGTGCAGCTCACCAGAACAAGCTGGAAGAAATGATCAATGAACTCGCAGTGGCCATGACAGCTGTAAAGCACGAGCAAGAATACATGGAAGTCCGGGAAAGAATACACAGAGCAAGTGAGTCCTCATATTGTGGATGGCTTAGATCATCTAGACAAGGACTTACTAGGGGTTTACTTATTTATTTTGAATTCACTTTTTTTTTTTTTAAATAAAGCTATAAATGACATTGGCAACTGTAAGGGAAATGTAGTATTAGCCTTTGTTCAGATTTTTGCCGGCAGTCTGTCAAAAAGGAATACTGACGTATATCATGACTTACTAACAGCTGACCAATTGAGTTTGATGCACCGAACATACTCAACTAGGGGGAGATTTATCAAAACCTGTGAAGAGGAAGAGTGGTGCAGTTGCCCATAGCAACCAATCAGATCGCTTCTTTCATTTTCCACAGGCCTCTAAAGAGGCCTGTGGAAAATGAAAGAAGCAATCTGATTGGTTGCTATGGGCAACTGCACCACTCTTCCTCTGCACAGGTTTTGATAAATCTCCCCCCTAGTGTCTACATTTAGTCCATTTTCCTAATGTAAATTCTATAGAAAAACTAACAAAAAGGCGCATTCCTAGAGTAGTGAGTCAAGGGGATGTTCACACCTTGCGCTTTGCATTTTCTGCTTACCGGATAATGTTGTGCTCAGGGCACAACACCTCAGTGTAGAATCGCTTGTAGTCCAGAGGTCATTCCTATGTAGTCCAGAGGTGCACACCCATATTGAACCATAGGAGGGGAAGCACCTTACAGCACAAGTCCTATTCTCTGTGAGGAATTTTAAACTCACCAAGTTGCCTATTTCCCGAATGTAGACCTTCATTTTGCAGAACTCAAAAGTGTGGTCTGCTCCCTTTTTGACACAAATGTGATCTGAACATAGCTTTACCTGTGCCATTAAATGTAATGTACATGTTCAGGCCACAGCGACCAGAGTTGGAGACAGTCTTTCTTACGGCTCTTTCCACTGGGCCATACTGGCATGCAGGGGGTCTTAATTGGTGGACTCTCCGCTATGACATCTGTATGCCCTAATAGAGCAGTTTTTCCCAATCAGGCTGCCTCTTGTCACAACACTAAACTCCCAGCATGCCCAGACAGCCCTTGACTATTGTTGTTTTGCAACAGCTGGATGCACCCTGGTTGGGAAACGCCGTAATAGAGCATAAGAATGGAGGTTATCCTTATTGTACAACCCCTTAAAGGGGTACTCCGGTGGACAACATTATTTTATTTTATTTTTTTAAATCAACTGGTGCCAGATGATTTGTAAATGACTTAAAGGGGTACTAAAGGGTGTAGATTTGTAAATGACTTGTATTAAAAAATCTTTACCCTTCCAGTACTTTTTAGCAGCTGTATGCTACAGAGGAAATTCTTTACTTTTTGTATTTCTTTTTTGTCTTGTCCACAGTTCTCTCTGCTGACGCCTCTGTCCGTGTCAGGAACTGTCCAGAGCAGCATAGGTTTTCTATGGGGATTTTCTCCTGCACTGGACAGTTCCTGATAAGGGCATCAGGTGTCAGCAGAGAGCACTGTGGACAAGACAAAAAATAAATTCAAAAAGTAAAGAATTTCCTCTGCAGCATACAGCTGCTAAAAAGTACTAGAAGGGTAAAGATTTTTTAATACAAATCTGTTTAACTTTCTGGCACCAGTTGATTAAAAAAAAAAATTCCACCAGAGTACCCCTTTAATGTTACACTATTGTTAGAAAACTACTCATAGTATCATTTGTTTAATATGTTATTACTTGTACATCTTGTCCAGTTTTCATGAATTCTTCTGTCTTCTCTCAACAGTCAATGACAACACGAACAGCAGGGTGGTGCTTTGGTCCTTTTTTGAAGCTCTTGTACTTGTTGCTATGACACTGGGACAAATCTACTATCTGAAGAGATTTTTTGAAGTACGACGAGTGGTTTAGAGTGCTGCGCCTGTGGGGATTTTCTTTCTTTGCCCTAAATAATAATCCCATTTTTTCCCCCCATACTTCTCCCCTTCTTGTTAACTTGGCCAGACCAAATTTAAAATGTTGCAACTTTTTAGTTGGGAAATGCTCATTGTAGCACAAATAAACTTCATGCTGCATTTGTTACCTTCAGGAAAGTCCCCTTGAAATCCAACTGAAGTGACCTATTGGGAAGATCTTGGCACACGGTCTGTGTTGTGATACCCGTCCGGATTGGAAGTGCATCTAGTTACAATTTTACCACTTTACTCTCACAATCATGTTTTATTTTTTTTTGTCAAGACTAAGAGCCCAAAGAGGCTCATAAATAAGATGGCTCAAAATAAGCCACCGAAATGTCACTTGCAATATCTGTTCTGAGCAAATGTTTTTCTCCTGAATTCCTAGAATAATTTTATGTGCTTTTTCCCATGTGTTGTCTGATACTTCATTCCCCAGCAAGTTCTTCTAGCAGGAAAGTCTCACAATGGGAAGAGGCCCAGATATAAAATGCTCTTAGTAACAACACAATTCTGTTTCTTTATGGGAATCTTCACTAAAGATACTGGTGTGGATTTAGAAAAACTAGAGTTGTTTTGAAGCAACAGTTAAAAAAAAAAAAAAAATAATATATATATATATATATATATATATATATATATATATATATATATATATATATAAATATAAATTCTGCTTTCTTCCAGGAACATGCTTCAGTGCCACATACAACCTATGGACATTTGTGTTGCTGTTTCAGGAAGAAAGCAGCCATGTTTTTTTTCCAGTGCTGGACAACTCCTAGTCTCAACAACTGTACTATCTGTTCTTGCTCATGTTTCTTTTTAGCCGCCTTTAGATCAGTGTTTCCCAACCAGGGTGCCTCCAGCTGTTGCAAAACTACAACTCCCAGCATGCCCGGACAGCCTTCGGCTGTCCGGGCATGCTGGGAGTTGTAGTTTTGCAACAGCTGGAGGCACCCTGGTTGGGAAACACTGATCTAGATGTATAGTTGTGTTATCTTTTTTGCCTAGTCTACAGGAAATAACTACATTCACTTTGACATATAAAGCTTTTTGTCTTCTGTTTTTTTTCTCGATCTTATCCCCATTCAGAGTATAAGATATTTTAGTGAATGAATGAATGAAACCTTTTTTCCGTAGTTTTCATCCCACAATGACTGGTCTTTGAAACATTGTTGTCAGATCTTATTCTTATGTTAAAAAGAGGTTTAGTATTGTCCAATATATCTATTTTGGTGGATACCCCTATTAACATGTACTTTGGATGAGTGCTGTGGTGGTTCAGTAGATCGGGAGAGAAGTCTGAAGACTGTTACCTCTGGTAAGGTTAGTAACATAGGACAGATTATAGGGGTTCTTTGGGAAAGAGAGGAAATCATCAAAAAATATCTGAAAATGAATTAATAAAATACATTTTAGTTAATAAAAAAAAGCTTGTTTTTTGTAGGGGAAAATCATCGTAGGAAATTAAAGTGGTCACTAGAGATGAGCGAACTTACAGTGAATTCGATTCGTCACGAACTTCTCAGCTGGGCGGTTGCTGACTTTTCCTGCATAAATTAAGTTCAGCTTTCCGGTGCTCCGTGGGCTGGAAAAGGTGGATACAGTCCTAGGAAAGAGTCTCCTAGGACTGTATCCACCTTTTCCAGCCCACGGGAGCACCTGAAAGCTGAACTTAATTTATGCAGGAAAAGTCAGCAACCGCCGAGCCGACAAGTTCGTGACGAATCGAATTTACTGTAAGTTCGCTCATCTCTAGTGGTTACCAATCACTTTATCCATTTTAAAACGATGTCATAAAATGAAGAGTACATGCAAAAGGATGGGCGGTGTAGAAGCACCTCTGGAAACCTGCATTGAAGTAAAGCTGGTCATGCATTTCTGATATGTCAGTCTGATCATTCATTCGGACAACAGCTATTTCTTCCGAGTTTTATGGGGAGGGGGGAGGAAAGCTTCTGCAAGACTCTTCTGGCAGTGGCTTATCTCCATCCAGAACAAATGGGTTGGGTATGTTGAAATCCTACGTGTCTGACTGTTTTCTCTCCCTGACATCTGCTCTCAGAAGATGCCCCCATGCCATTTACATGATTGGCCAATAATGTATTTGTTTGGATTAATCCCACTTTTTTGTTATAGAGTACTGGCAGTAGTGGCATGAACGTGCACACTTGAGTATGTGTGTTGTGGTCAATAAGCCCGACAGGATTTTGACAGCTGCAGCATCACCGACCAATTGTGGAACAACATAAAAATCCACATTTATCTGTCTGCAACCAAAACTGTCTGGCTTTTCCCATCACAACCAATTATAATAAGTTCTTGTAAAATAAAAACTGAGCAGTGATAGGTTGCTATGGGTAAAATCAAATAGTTTTTGATAAATCTGGGCCGTGATCTCTCCTCGGCATTTCCAACAATGTTAATTGCTACAGCCTCCATCCATGCCTTGCATGCTCAGGTTCGTACACTTATGTTGCTGAAGCCATTCAACCTGAGCAGATGGGAGGTCTCATTCCCATGCAGGTTTTTATCGCTGCTTCCGTACGCACCCCATCCTATTGCGTGTACTATTCATTTCAGGATGGTTTTCTGGCCATTTGAATTGACTACAATGATCATCCCCTAGACACAGCGAGTCCTTGTGTTTTTTTTTCTTTTTTTTAAATAAATAAGTCTGTCTTCTTGGTTTTCTTAGATGGTAGAAACTGTGGCACTGCTTGACAACCACCATATATATTAACTTCAATAGAAGAGAAAACAAAAGGAGGCGACATTCACCATACAGGAAACTTCTTTATTCACACTGCGGTGACAGCAAACAGGTTACAGGCAGGGGAGTGGGGTGGAGGACGGGGCTGCCGTTTCCATTTTCTACTGGGCTGAGCACCACTGACACAGGCCAGCCCTGTCAGTATATCTATCTGTGTATTCCTGCGTTCCTCTCCAGGCCGGCTCCACTTCTTCTATATTATTCCATAGATATTAAGTTATCGGTAAATCCTACCAAAATCAACCAGCCAGCATTAACAATTTGGCTAAACTATACAACTGCCTTAACAATAAAAGAAAATTTAGTTCAGCTCCCCACCCAATACAGACACTGGGTAACACTGTTGCGGATGTGGTGTGGCACTGTGAGGAAGATAGGAGCACGGACAATGCGGGCCTTATCCCATACAGAGCAGATAGGAACAAGAGGGTGGGGTCCAGCTCACTAAAAATGAAAACGTAGCTTTTATTGTCATTATGATCCAGTAAAAGCTATGTTTTCATTTTTTGTGAGCTGGACCCCACCATATTGTTCCTATATACAACTGCATGGCTGCAATAACTTCACTAGTGCATGAGTTTTATATCCTATAAATTGCTTTCGGAGAACATCCATGGGTTAGCACTAGAAATGAGCAACGTTACAGTAATTTGATTCATCACAAACTTCTCGGCTCGGCAGTTGCTGAATTTAGCCTGCATAAATTAATCCAGCTTTCTGGTGGGCTGGAAAAGGTGAATACAGTCCTAGGAGACTCTTTTAGGACTTTATCCATCTTTTTCAGCCCACCGGAGCACCTGAAAGCTGAACTGATTTATGCAGGATAAAGTCAAATGCCGAGCCGGGACGTTCATGATGAATCGGATCACTGTAACTTCACTCATCTGTAGTAAGCACAGGAGTATAGGTACTGAGCATAACCTATGTCTATTCTATAACATGAGGGTGATGACAAGGAGTTGATGCTAAATGTAGAACCACCACTTGAATTTAGCAGGTTCCACATTTATCCCACAGTTTTTATAAAGGAATCTGCAGGCTATTTATTTGGCCTCATAATGACATCCTTGAGCGCTACTACAGACAAGATGAAAATGCCACTGTATTCTATAATGTATTTGTCTACTGGTTACGTCAGCATCCTTGGAGTTTGCTTGTTTTCAGCCTTGTTTGGAAGAATTATCCTCTTTGCAATGTCTTAGCTAAAATAAAACTACTACAGTATATTCTAGGAAGTTGGGAAATGCCCTGATATCATTTTATTACCACCCCTGCTATAAGTTTTTGTTTAGTTTGGAACATGCTTTTGAGTGCTTCTATCCAGTTTAGTTACTATACACTTTTTATTTGTTTTCTTTTTTGCAAGAAACCAAACTATCCTTCAACTGTCTGTCGTTTTGATAATGGGATAATAAAAATGGTGTTGGTGCGGATCAGGTAGTGAATTATGTAAATGACTTGCTGGTTTCTTTGTTTCTGTCTTTATCTTTCTTCCTCTGGATGCAGAAGGAATCTTTACAAGCAACCAAACAGTTTTGTACACTTGATGCTACATTCACATACTGTCACTTTTGACAAAACGACTAACATCTTGGTGGAACCCATTATAGTCAGTCATTGCTGGTGTCCATCATGCAACAGATATGTGTTTTCTGTTTATGATGCAAACCACGATGCTGATGTAAACAGCCTATGTCACATTTTCTCATGGGTTTCCATATTTAAGGAATATTTATAACCCCCGGGCCATACTTCTCGCAGGTTTATACAATGACCCAATGCTTTTGTTAGGACTGTTGCTTGCCAATTTGTTGTTTTGAATTTCACTCTTAAATTTACTTTAAAGATGTACATTTATGAAGAGAATGCTTGTCTAAATATTACCCAGGTTCAGTGAAGAATAAAACATTGTTTAACAAAAATGCTGTCTGAATTTTGTCCTTAGACTTTTTGTTTGTCAATATGCCTTACTTATGCTAAATTTATTTGTTTTCTGGCACAAACACAGAAGATGTGGGTATGAATGCTTTAAAGTTTCTTTTACTAGGCTATTCAAATTTTTGCATCTTTTTTCTCTTATACATAAAGGTTTATTTATGTAATTTTTCTATTAGTTAGTTTTTTTCCTATTAAATAGAATTAAAAAGTGTCTCTTAACTGCGTTCTCATCTGCCTCGTGATCCATAACCACGTCCGGTCCAGACAAAAACTACGGAGCTGGATGGTCCATTGCACAATGGACACCACTAACCCTTAATTACTCTGTGCCACATGACTAAGACTGTCTTGGTCACGCGCACAGAGAATGGGGAGAAAAGCACTCAGACCAACTGTTGAGACCCCCACGATCTTCGGCCTGACATCCCAGTAATCCACCTGCACGGAGCGAACTCCGCTCCTTGTCTGAATACAAGCGACTACAGCCGTCATGCCCCCTCCATATGTCTCCCATAGACATTAAAGGAGTTAGTGCAATATAACTTATCCCCTATCCAGTGCTCGGACCCCCCGGGATCTCCTGGATGGGGCCGCAGCAGTATGCTGGAAAGGGGGCATTCTGTGCCCGCATGACGCAGCGGCTGACACTCTCTCTCTCCATGTACCCCATAGAGATACATGGAGGGGGCGTGTCTGCCGCGACTTTCTGCTGGGGATGAAACTTCACTTCCTGCAGACTGCCGTGGCCCCGTCCAGGAGATCCCGGGGGGCCCCAGTGCTCGGACCCCCCGTGATCTATAACTTATCCCCTATCCTTTGGATAGGGGATAAATTATTTTGTGCTGGAATACTCCTTTAATGGAGGGGCGTGATGACCACATTTATGTTCAGAACACTGGGGTGCTTAGCTGGCGACTGCAGGGGGTCCGAGCGGCCAGACCCCTGACGATCAGACATCTTATTTCCTATCCTGTGGATAGGGGCACAATGTCTTGATGATTGTTGTTTTGGCCTCATCTACCCCACTAGGTGAGCAGCAGTAGCCGCCACGGCAGGTTCTGCTCAGCGTCCTGAATATTGAGTGAGCGGTGTTCCCGCACTGAACGAGTATCCGAGGAGTATAGATGTGATGAATACCTCCAGTGACCGGGGATAGATGTTGCTCCTATGATTTTTTTCTTTACAGGTGGAAACTTTTTTGTATTCACAGCCTATCCTAATTGGCACGGAAAAGTTAAACTAAAACAAGTGCCATAGTAGGAATGACTCTGTGCATATGTTATTGCCTTGGTTTTTCATGTTACATGTTGCTGGTAGGCATATTATAGTGAAACCAAACTGATGGTGCACCATAAGTAACTTTGTGAAATTAACTCTGTGTAACTATAGTGTATACTCCATATCTTACTAAGTATATATCAAATCTCCATAACTGCTTTTCGCCATCCTGATTAAGTTGGTCCGTAATAGACCAACCGAAACGCGTTGAAGGCGCAAGTATTGGAGTTAAATCACTTTTCGAGTGAACAATTTTCTATAGCACTATTGTCCTTTTGAGGACTAGAGAATGGACTAGTGTGTAAATCCTGAGTTATACGGGCTCAGGTGTGTTTTGATAGCCCTTGTACTTACATCATTTTAAATGGTGACGGGCTCACGATTTATTTTTGTGGTGTATTTTAATAAAACACTAATAAAAGTGATGCTTTAGGCACTATCCTTTTATAAATATTTTTTTCTCCTGTGGATAGGGGATAAGATGTCTAGGGTTGGAGTACCCCTTTAAATGGACACTGTCACAGAGAACTTCCTTTCATAATCTAATACAGCAATTCATTATAAGCAAAACTGTAATATGCTTTGATTATTTTTTTAAAATCCTCTTTAGCTGTTCAAAGAGCTTCTCCGACTTTTTTAAATTTAAAGGGGTACTCCTTTGGAGAACAATTTTTTATAAAATCTATTTAAAAATCTTAATCATTCCAGTACTTATCAGCTGCTGTATGCTCCACAGGAAGTTCTTTTCTTTTTGAATTTCTTTTCTGCCTGACCACAGTGCTCTCTGCTGACACCTCTGTCCATGTCAGGAACTGTCCAGAGCAGGATAGGTATGCTATGGGGATTTGTTCCTACTCTGGACAGTTTCTGACATGGATAGTGGTGTCAGCAGAGTATATGGTGTGCATTGTTTCAATGAGGACTGAAGGAAGAAGAAATAAGTGACGTGTTATGGACAAGTTATCGTGCAGAACCCAGATAGGTTTGCCAGGATGAGGTGTAGCCCCAGAATTGCTGCAAAAACTGTTGTCAGAAATCCGAGACACTGTCCACAGCTTTCTGAAGCAGATATATGCTGCAGTTTTTTCCAAGGGAAAAATCTGTCTTCTGCACAGAGCCTTACTGTTAATGATTAACAACTAAAACTTATTTAGGTTCATGTAAGAGGCCCAGGTCTCAATACATATGGAACATCCGTGACTACCTGTGTGCCACAAACAAATTTTGCAGTTTACACTTCGAAAAAAAAAAATATTGAAAATATGTCTGGTCACAGGTCCCCTTCCTGCAAAGTCAAACCAACTGGCAAGTGCAATAGAGATGAGAGAAGTTAGGCTGGGTTCACACCACGTTTTTCAAATACGGTAACCTTATACGGTTTTCCCCAAAAAAACGTATACGACCGTATCCGAAACCGTGTGCATAGAGAATGCATTGTAAACCATATTCCAAATGTTGTGTACGGTTGCATCCGTTTTGCCTCGGATACGGTTTTGCCAATTTTTCAACCGTAGGCAAAAACGCTGTCGACCACGTTTTTGCCTCCGGTTGGAAAACCGTATGCGGTTCTTTTAACATTGTTGTCTATGAGAACCATACACAGAATTTCAGAATACGGTTGCACACGGTATTTCTAATCCGTTTTTGGAGTTGACACATGCGCAGATTGGAATTTCAATGGAACAATAATAACTTTATTAAATTGCTGGAAAACTAATTCCAACAAAATAGCAAAACCGTTGGCAAAAACTGATGCAAACGGATAGAACTGTACGGGGAAAAACCGTATACGTTTTTATTTGGAGTCATACGGTTGCATACGGTTTTTGCCATACATTTTTTAGCGGAAAACCGTATACGGTAACCGTATTTGAAAAACGTGGTGTGAACCCAGCCTTACAGTGATTCGATTCGTCACCAACTTCTCGGCTCTTGCTGACTTTAGCCTGCATAAATTAGTTCAGCTTTCAGGTACTGCGGTGGTCTGGAAAAGGTGGATACAGTCCTACAAGACTCTCTCCTGTATCCACCTTTTCCAGCCCACTCCAGCACCTGAAAGCTGAACTAATTTATGCAGACTAAAGTCAGCAACTGCCGAGCCGGGAAGTTGGTGACAAATCGAATTACTGTAACTTCGCTCATCTCTAAAGTGCGGCATATACTGTTCACAAAAATGTGACTTTTGTAGTACAGAGAGCTTCCATGCTCTCCACTGAAATTTGTTTTCTACCAAAAGCAAGAAAGGTGGTATAAAGTGAGAAAATGGTGTAGAATGCAAATTTTAAAATAGATAACTAAATAAAATTCAATGTATTTGCAAGCTCCAGAAATTCTGTGTAGAAGAAAGTGTTTATAGTAGCAGCAATGTGGATGAAATAGTAAGACATATGCTGTGGATTTGTCATAGATTTTTACCACTGACTACAAACTGCAAGAAATTTACACCAAAAAATTTATAAAAAGGTTTTCACCATTTTAGTTCTAGGAGTTCAACTTTTTGATTCAAAGTGTCTCATTTCCAGAAAAAAAAAAAGAATTTGCTGTACAGTGTCACCTTCTGGAGGTCTCCAGACGCCAGATAAGTGGGACGCCGATCTAACTGTTCAGTGCTATGCAATAGCATAGCACTGAACAGTAAATGCAATCTAATGATGTAAAAGTCTCCTATGGGGATTTAAAAAGTGTAAAATAAAGTTTCTAAAATACCTTTTCCAGCCCACGGGAGCACCTGAAAGCTGAACTCATTTATGCATGAAAAGTCATCAACTGCCGAGCCGAAAAGTTTGTGACTAATCAAATTTACTGTAAATTTGCTCATCTCTATCGTGGAGCATTGCATGGCTTGTAAGACTCCAGTTTGGCGATCTCCTCAAGAGAGACAAACTACTCCCCTGCTATACATATGGTGAAATCAGTAACAAAGGGTTAAAAAGGGTAGAAAAAATAGATGATGGGGTAATTCATTACAGACTGACATTTTATATGCTAGTGTAAGGAAAAAATATGCTGGAGTAAGCTGCAGTATTTTGATACATTTGGAGCATCTCTGACTGTGCAAAACCAAAAAGGAAAAATCCAGCTCCAATGGAAAAAATTTGGCTATAAAGCAAAACCTTAATCAATACATATATATATATATATATATATATATATATATATATATATATATATATATAAAATATCGGAGAAAAAAAAAACAACCCCTATGACAGGTCAATAAAAATGTAGTAAAGACTGACACGTTTCAAGCTAAGGCAAGCTCTTAATCCAGATTATAGGTTCATGTACACTTTACTACAAATCCTCATGTATCCCCAACATAAACTGATACACTGTGGAGATCAAATCCTCACCAGAGGTAAGTATACATTAATAGGGGACCGCATTATAGACAGTACACATAAGTATACATTAATAGGGGACAGCATTAGAGACAGTACACAAATATACATTAATAGGGGACCGCATTATAGACAGTACACATAAGTATACATTAATAGGGGACAGCATTAGAGACAGTACACAAATATACATTAATAGGGGACCGCATTATAGACAGTACACATAAGTATACATTAATAGGGGACAGCATTAGAGACAGTACACAAATATACATTAATAGGGGACAGCATTAGAGACAGTACACATAAGTATTCATTAATAGGGGACCGCATTAGAGACAGTACACAAATATACATTATTAGGGGACTGCATTATAGACAGTACACATAAGTATACATTAATAGGGGACAGCATTAGAGACAGTACACAAATATACATTAATAGGGGACAGCATTAGAGACAGTACACATAAGTATACATTAATAGGGGACCACATTAGAGACAGTACACAAATATACATTATTAGGGGACTGCATTATAGACAGTACACATAAGTATACATTAATAGGGGACAGCATTAGAGACAGTACACAAATATACATTAATAGGGGACAGCATTAGAGACAGTACACATAAGTATACATTAATAGGGGACCACATTAGAGACAGTACACATAAGTATACATTAATAGGGGGCCGCATTAGAGACAGTACACAAATATACATTAATAGGGGACAGCATTAGAGACAGTACACATAAGTATTCATTAATAGGGGACCGCATTAGAGACAGTACACATAAGTATACATTAATAGGGGACCACATTAGAGACAGTACACATAAGTATTCATTAATAGGGGACCGCTTTAGAGACAGTACACATAAGTATACATTAATAGGGGCCCGCATTAGAGACAGTACACATAAGTATACATTAATAGGGGCCTGCATTAGAGACAGTACACATAAGTATACATTAATAGGGGCCCGCATTAGAGACAGTACACATAAGTATACATTAATAGGGGCCCGCATTAGAGACAGTACACATAAGTATACATTAATAGGGGACCGCATTAGAGACAGTACACATAAGTATACATGAATAGGGGACCGCATTAGAGACAGTACACATAAGTATGCATGAATAGGGGACCGCATTAGAGACAGTACACATAAGTATGCATGAATAGGGGACAGCATTAGAGACAGTACACATAAGTATACATGAATAGGGGACAGCATTAGAGACAGTACACATAAGTATACATGAATAGGGGACAGCATTACAGACAGTACACATAAGTATACATGAATAGGGGACAGCATTACAGACAGTACACATAAGTATACATAAATAGGGGACAGCATTAGAGACAGTACACATAAGTATACATGAATAGGGGACAGTATTAGAGACAGTACACATAAGTATACATGAATAGGGGACAGTATTAGAGACAGTACACATAAGTATACATGAATAGGGGACAGCATTACAGACAGTACACATAAGTATACATGAATAGGGGACAGCATTACAGACAGTGCACATAAGTATACATAAATAGGGGACAGCATTAGAGACAGTACACATAAGTATACATGAATAGGGGACAGCATTACAGACAGTACACATAAGTATACATGAATAGGGGACAGCATTAGAGACAGTACACATAAGTATACATAAATAGGGGACAGCATTAGAGACAGTACACATAAGTATACATAAATAGGGGACAGCATTAGATACAGTATACATGAATAGGGGACAGCATTAGAGACAGTACACATAAGTATACATAAATAGGGGACAGCATTAGAGACAGTACACATAAGTATTCATTAATAGGGGACCGCATTAGAGACAGTACACATAAGTATTCATTAATAGGGGACAGCATTAGAAACAGTACACATAAGTATACATAAATAGGGGACCGCATTAGAGACAGTACACATAAGTATACATGAATAGGGGACAGCATTAGAGACAGTACACATAAGTATACATAAATAGGGGACCGCATTAGAGACAGTACACATAAGTATACATGAATAGGGGACAGCATTAGAGACAGTACACATAAGTATACATGAATAGGGGACAGCATTAGAGACAGTACACATAAGTATACATTAACCCCTTCAGGACCAGGCCATTTTACACCTTAGGACCAGAGCGTTTTTTGCACATCTGACCACTGTTACTTTAAACATTAATAACTCTGGAATGCTTTTACTTATCATTCTGATTCTGAGATTGTTTTTTCGTGACATATTCTACTTTAACATGGTGGTAAATTTTTGTGGTAACTTGCATCCTTTCTTGGTGAAAAATCCCAAAATTTGATGAAAATTGAAGCACTCTGCTTGTAAGGAAAATGGATATTCCAAATAAAAAAAATCATAAAATTGACAAGTTTTTACTTTTGGAAGACACCAGAGGGCTTCAAAGTTCAGCAGCAATTTTTAAATTTTTCACAAAATTTTCAAACTCACTATTTTTCAGGGACCAGTTCAGGTTTGAAGTGGATTTGAAGGGTCTTCATATTAGAAATACCCCATAAATGACCCCATTATAAACACTACACCCCACAAATTATTCAAAATGACATTCAGTAAGTGTGTTAACCCTTTAGGTGTTTCACAGGAATAGCAGCAAAGTGAAGGAGAAAATTCACAATCTTCATTTTTTACACTTGCATGTTCTTGTAGACCCAATTTTTGAATTTTTACAAGGGGTAAAAGGAGAAAATGTATACTTATATTTGTAGCCCAATTTCTCTCGAGTAAGCACATACCTCATATGTCTATGTAAATTGTTCGGCGGGCGCAGTAGAGGGCTCAGAAGGGAAGGAGCGACAAGGGGATTTTGGAGAGTACGTTTTTCTGAAATGGTTTTTGGGGGGCATGTTGCATTTAGGAAGCCCCTATGGTGCCAGAACAGCAAAAAAAAAAAACACATGGCATACCATTTTGGAAACTAGACCCCTTGAGGAACATAACAAGGAATAAAGTGAGCCTTAATACCCCACAGGGGTTTCATGACTTTTGCATATGTAAAAAAAAATTATAATTTTTTCACTAAAATGTGTGTTTCCCACCAAATTTCACATTTTTGCAAGGGTTAATAGCAGAAAATACCCCCCAAAATTTGTAACCCCATCTCTTCTGAGTATGGAGGTACCCCATAAGTTGACCTGAAGTGCACTACGGGCGAGCTACAATGCTCAGAAGAGAAGGAGTCATATTTGGCTTTTTGAGAGCAAATTTTGCTCGGCGGGCATGTCGCATTTAGGAAGCCCCTATGGTGCCAGAACAGCAAAAAAAAAACACATGGCATACCATTTTGGAAACTAGACCCCTTGAGGAACGTAACAAGGAATAAAGTGAGCCTTAATACCCCACAGGGGTTTCACGACTTTTGCATATGTAAAAAAAAAATATTATTTTTTCATTAAAATGTGTGTTTCCCACCAAATTTCACATTTTTGCAAGGGTTAATAGCAGAAAATACCCCCCAAAATTTGTAACCCCATTGTTACGCCGAGCGCTCCGGGTCCCCGCTCCTCCCCGGAGCGCTCACAGCGTTCTCTTATTCACAGCGCCCCGGTCAGACCTGCCGACCGGGTGCGCTGCGATAATGTTCCCAGCCGGGATGCGATTCGCGATGCGGGACGCGCCCGCTCGCGATGCGCATCCCGATTCACTTACCAGACCCGTTCCCCGCCTGTGCTGTCCTGGCCTGTGTTCCAGACCTCCTGCCGTTGCCCCCTGACTACGATCCTTGCTGCCTGCCCTGACCTTCTGCTACGTCCGAGCTTGCTCTTGTCTACTCCCTTGTACCGCGCTTATCTCCGCAGTCAGAGAGGTTGAGCCGTTGCCGGTGGATACGACCTGGTTGCTACCGCCGCTGCAAGACCATCCCGCTTTGCGGCGGGCTCTGGTGAATACCAGTAGCAACTTAGAACCGGTCCACCGACACGGTCCACGCCAATCCCTCTCTGGCACAGAGGATCCACCTCCAGCCAGCCGAATCGTGACAGTTGATACGGCCATGGATCCCGCTGAGGTCCCGCTGCCAGTTGTCGCCGACCTCACCACGGTGGTCGCCCAGCAGTTGCAACAGATAGCGCAACAAGGCCACCAGCTGTCTCAACTGACCGTGATGCTACAGCAGCTACTACCACAGCTTCAACAATCATCTCCTCCGCCAGCTCCTGCACCTCCTCCGCAGCGAGTGGCCGCATCCAGGCTCCGATTATCTTTGCCGGACAAATTTGATGGGGACTCTAAATTTTGCCGTGGTTTTCTTTCGCAATGTTCCCTGCATTTGGAGATGATGTCGGACCAGTTTCCAACTGAAAGGTCAAAGGTGGCTTTCGTAGTCAGCCTTCTGTCTGGGAAAGCCCTGTCATGGGCCACACCGCTCTGGGACCGCAATGATCCTGTCACTGCCTCTGTACACTCTTTTTTCACGGAGATTCGAAGTGTCTTTGAGGAACCTGCCCGAGCCTCTTCTGCCGAGACTGCCCTGCTGAACCTGGTCCAGGGTAATTCTTCTGTTGGCGAGTACGCCATCCAATTCCGTACTCTCGCCTCCGAATTGTCCTGGAATAACGAGGCCCTCTGCGCGACCTTTAAAAAAAGGCCTATCCAATAACATCAAAGATGTGCTGGCCGCACGAGAAATCCCTGCTAACCTGCATGAACTTATTCATCTTGCCACCCGCATTGACATGCGTTTTTCCGAAAGGCGTCAGGAGCTCCGCCAGGATATGGACTTTGTTCGCACGAGGCGGTTCCTCTCCCCGGCTCATCTCTCCTCTGTTCCACTGCAATCCGTTCCTGTGCCTCCCGCCGTGGAGGCTATGCAAGTTGACCGGTCTCGCTTGACATCTCAAGAGAGGACACGACGCGGCATGGAGAACCTTTGCCTGTACTGTGCCAGTACCGAACATTTCTTGAAGAATTGTCCTATCCGACCTCCACACCAGGAAAGACGCACGCTGACTCCGCACAAAGGTGAGACAGCTCTTGATGTGAACTCTGCTTCTCCACGTCTTACTGTGCCTGTGCGGATTTCTTCTTCTACCTTCTCCTTCTCAGCTATGGCCTTCTTGGATTCCGGATCTGCAGGAAATTTTATTTTGGCCTCTTTCATCAACAGGTTCAACATCCCGGTGACCAGTCTCGCCAGACCCCTCTACATCGCCTCTGTTAATAATGAAAGATTGGACTGTACTGTGCGTTACCGCACAGAACCCCTCTTAATGTGCATCGGACCCCATCACGAAAAAATTGAATTTCTGGTCCTCTCTAACTGCACTTCAGAAATTCTTCTTGGATTACTGTGGCTTCAACGCCATTCCCCAACCCTCGATTGGACCACCGGGGAAATCAAGAACTGGGGTACTTCTTGCCACAAGGACTGTCTTAAGACTGCTCCCTGTACTGTCAGTCAAGACCCTGTGGTTCCCCCGTTATCTGGTCTCCCCAAGGCCTATCTGGATTATGCTGATGTTTTTTCCAAAAAACAAGCAGAGACTTTGCCTCCTCACAGGCCTTATGACTGTCCTATTGACCTCCTCCCTGGCACTACTCCACCCCGGGGCAGAATCTATCCTCTGTCTGCTCCGGAAACTCAAGCCATGTCGGAGTACATCCAAGAGAATTTAAAAAAGGGGTTATCCGCAAGTCCTCCTCCCCTGCCGGAGCTGGATTTTTTTTCGTTTCCAAAAAAGACGGCTCCCTACGCCCTTGCATTGATTACCGCGGACTTAATAAAATCACTGTAAAAAAACGCTACCCCCTACCTCTTATCTCGGAACTCTTTGACCGCCTATGAGGCGCCCACATCTTTACCAAGCTGGACTTAAGAGGTGCATATAATCTCATCCGCATCAGGGAGGGGGACGAGTGTAAGACCGCATTTAACACCAGAGATGGACACTTTGAATATCTGGTTATGCCCTTTGGCCTTTGCAACGCCCCTGCCGTCTTCCAAGACTTTGTAAATGAAATTTTTCGTGATCTTCTATATACCTGTGTTATGGTTTACCTAGACGATATTCTGATTTTTTTCTGCTAACCTAGAAGAACACTGCCAGCATGTCCGCATGGTTCTTCAGAGACTTCGGGACAATCAATTATATGCCAAAATGGAAAAATGTCTCTTTGAATGTCAAACTCTTCCCTTCCCAGGATACTTAGTCTCTGGCCAGGGACTACAAATGGACCCAGATAAACTATCAGCCGTATTGGATTGGCCACGCCCCTCCGGACTCCGTGCTATCCAACGTTTTTTGGGGTTTGCCAATTATTACAGACAATTTATTCCGCACTTTTCCACTATTGTGGCTCCTATCGTGGCCCTAACCAAGAAAAACGCCAACCCTAAGTCCTGGCCTCCTCAAGCGGAAGACGCATTCAATCATCTCAAGACTGCCTTTTCTTCTGCTCCCGTACTCTCCAGACCTGATCCATCTAAACCCTTTTCATTGGAGGTAGATGCCTCCTCGGTGGGAGCTGGAGCAGTACTCCTACAAAAAAATTCTTCCGGGCATGCTGTTACTTGTGGTTTCTTTTCTAGGACCTTCTCTCCGGCGGAGAAAAACTACTCCATTGGTGATCGAGAACTACTGGCCATAGAATTGTCGCTTGAAGAATGGAGGCACCTGCTGGAGGGATCCAAGTATCCAGTTATTATCTACACTGATCACAAGAATCTCTCTTATCTTCAGTCTGCCCAACGGCTGAACCCTCGCCAGGCTAGGTGGTCGTTGTTCTTTGCCCGTTTTAACTTTGAAATTCATTTTCGCCCTGCTGACAAGAACATTCGGGCCGATGCCCTCTCTCGTTCATCGGATGCCTCTGAAGTGGAAGCTTCCCCGCAACACATTATTCCTCCGGACTGTCTGATCTCCACTTCTCCAGCTTCCATCAGACAAACTCCTGCAGGGAAGACCTTCGTCTCTCCACGCCAGCGCCTTAGGATTCTCAAGTGGGGACACTCCTCACACCTCGCTGGCCATGCTGGCATAAAAAAATCCATCCAGCTCATCTCTCGATTTTATTGGTGGCCTACCCTGGAGGCTGATGTTGTTGATTTCGTGCGGGCTTGTACAGTCTGTGCCCGGGACAAGACCCCTCGCCAGAAGCCTTCTGGTCTCCTCCATCCTCTGCCTGTTCCTGAACAACCATGGTCTCAGATTGGTATGGACTTTATTACTGACTTACCTTTATCCCATGGCAACACAGTTGTTTGGGTGGTCGTTGATCGATTCTCCAAGATGGCACATTTTATCCCTCTTCCAGGTCTTCCTTCTGCGCTTCAGTTGGCGAAGCAATTTTTTATACACATTTTTCGCCTTCACGGGCTGCCCACGCATATCGTCTCGGATAGAGGCGTTCAATTTGTGTCTAAATTCTGGAGGGCCCTCTGTAATCAGCTCAAAATCAAATTAAACTTCTCATCTTCTTATCATCCCCAATCCAATGGCCAAGTAGAAAGAATTAATCAGGTTCTGGGTGACTATTTGCGACATTTTGTTTCCTCCCGCCAGGATGACTGGGCAGATCTTCTACCATGGGCCGAATTCTCGTACAATTTCAGAGTCTCCGAATCCTCCGCTAAATCCCCATTCTTCGTGGTGTACGGCCGTCACCCTCTTCCCCCCCCCCACTCCCATGCCCTCTGGTTTGCCCGCTGTGGATGAAGTGACTCGGGACCTCTCCACCATATGGAAAGAGACTCAAAATTCTCTCTTACAGGCTTCATCCCGGATGAAAAAACATGCCGATAGGAAAAGAAGAATTCCCCCCATTTTTTCTCCCGGAGACAAAGTATGGCTCTCCGCCAAGTATGTCCACTTTCGTGTCCCCAGTTATAAACTGGGACCACGTTATCTTGGTCCTTTCAAAATCAAGTGCCAGATCAACCCTGTCTCTTATAAACTCCTTCTTCCTCCTTCTCTCCGTATTCCCAATGCTTTCCATGTCTCTCTCCTTAAACCACTCATCCTTAACCGCTTCTCTCCCAAAGTTGTTTCTCCCACTCCAGTATCCGGGTCCTCTGACGTTTTTTCGGTGAAGGAAATTCTGGCATCCAAGATGGTCAGAGAATTGCGGCCCAGAGGAGAGATCATGGGAACCTGAGGACAACATCCTGGACAAGAGTTTTATCCTCAGGTTCTCAGGTTCCAAAAAGAGGGGGAGACCCAAGGGGGGGGGGTACTGTTACGCCGAGCGCTCCGGGTCCCCGCTCCTCCCCGGAGTGCTCACAGCGTTCTCTTATTCACAGCGCCCCGGTCAGACCTGCCGACCGGGTGCGCTGCGATAATGTTCCCAGCCGGGATGCGATTCGCGATGCGGGACGTGCCCGCTCGCGATGCGCATCCCGATTCACTTACCAGACCCGTTCCCCGCCTGTGCTGTCCCGGCGCGCGCGGCCCCGCTCCTTAGGGCGCGCGCGCGTCGGGTCTTTGCAATTTAAAGGGCCGGAGCGCCACTGATTGGCGCATGAGGTTTTAATCAGTACCTTCACCTGTGCACTTCCCTACTTATACCTCACTTCCCCTGCACTCCCTCGCCGGATCTTGTTGCCATTGTGCCAGTGAAAGCGTTTCCTTGTGTGTTCCTAGCCTGTGTTCCAGACCTCCTGCCGTTGCCCCTGACTACGATCCTTGCTGCCTGCCCTGGCCTTCTGCTACGTCCGACCTTGCTCTTGTCTACTCCCTTGTACCGCGCTTATCTCAGCAGTCAGAGAGGTTGAGCCGTTGCCGGTGGATACGACCTGGTTGCTACCGCCGCTGCAAGACCATCCCGCTTTGCGGCGGGCTCTGGTGAATACCAGTAGCAACTTAGAACCGGTCCACCGACACGGTCCACGCCAATCCCTCTCTGGCACAGAGGATCCACCTCCAGCCAGCCGAATCGTGACACCCATCTCTTCTGAGTATGGAGGTACCCCATAAGTTGAGCTGAAGTGCACTACGGGCGAGCTACAATGCTCAGAAGAGAAGGAGTCATATTTGGCTTTTTGAGAGCAAATTTTGCACGGGGGGCATGTCGCATTTAGGAAGCCCCTTTGGTGCCAGAACAACAAAAAAAAACCACATGGCATACCATTTTGGAAACTAGACCCCTTGAGGAAAGTAAAAAGGAATAAAGTGAGCCTTAATACCCCACAGGGGTTTCACAACTTTTGCATATGTAAAAAAATATATAATTTTTTCACTAAAATGTGTGTTTCCCCCCAAATTTCAGATTTTTGCAAGGGTTAATAGCAGAAAATACCCCCCAAAATTTGTAACCCCATCTCTTCTGAGTATGGAGGTACCCCATAAGTTGACCTGAAGTGCACTACGGGCGAACTACAATGCTCAGAAGAGAAGGAGTCATATTTGGCTTTTTGAGAGCAAATTTTGCTCGGGGGGCATGTCACATTTAGGAAGCCCCTATGGTGCCAGGACAGAAAAAAAAAAACCACATGGCATACTATTTCGGAAACTACATCCCTCAAGGAACATAACAAGGGGTACAGTGAGTCTTCACACCCCACAGGTGTATGATAAATATTCATGAAGTGGGATGTGAAAATGAAAAATTTTATTTTTTTACACTAAAATGCTGGGGTTACACCAAATTTTTCATTTTCACAAGTGGTAAAAGGAGAAAATGTCACCGTAAGTTTGTAAATACATTTCTTTGGAGTAAGGACATACCTCAAGTCTGGGCGTAAACAGCTTGCACACTGGTCTGAGAGGAGCAGGTCGCATTCAGGGGCCTTGAGCTTCTGCGTTGCGGCCTATGGAGCCAGAACAGTGGGACCCCCCCTCAAGGGGCATTACATGGGGTAAATAACTGGGGTACACTAAATAACTAAAATGGGGTACAGTGGGACATAAAATTATAAAACAGATTATGGTCCCAGAATGATGACACAGAGCATAGCCAAAACCAAAAAATATGCCCACCCCAAACCCTATGCTCTGAATCATCATTCTGGGAATGTGACGTGTGTGGCCGTCCCTAACCTGTTGCCTCAAATGCGCACCCCGCTCAGGTGGAGAGAGAGCGCTGCACATTTGATGCAACAAAAAAAGTCCCCGATGATAGTGACTCAGTAACCCATGACCCAAAGAAAAAAATACCCCCAGAGGTCTCAACAGTTTTTTTTTTTTTAGATTAGTTTTTTTGGGCAATTTAGTGGTTTTATGGTGTTAAAATTTGGAATGTACTCTGGACATGGTACATTGGGGTCAAATTATGGAAAATTAAAATGAAAAGGGAAAATTTAGTACTGCATGGAAGTGTAATACTCCCTCAAGCAGTTTTTAATGCAGAGGCCCGGATGATCGGGGCAAGTGTCACACTGAGTGGTGGTGTCCTTCCGAATCCCCCTCCTGTTACACACTCTGCATTTTTTCTGGGATCGTCCCTTCTTTCCAGTATGGGGGACTTCACCTGGAAAGTGTTGGCCTGGGACGATCCTGGCACCTATAACTCCAGTTCCTTGGGAAGTCCGGCCTGCTCTTTCCCGGTCGCCAAAGATCAGGACCTTTAGGACTTCTTCTTGGAACTGGAGGAATGTCCCTGTGTTGCCAGCGTACTGGGACAGTACAAAAGCGTTGTACATGGCAACCTGTACCAAGTAGACCGCAACTTTTTTGTACCATACCCGTGTTTTCCGCATGGCCATGTATGGCTTGAGGACTTGATCAGAAAGATCAAATCCCCCCATATACCGATTGTAGTCCAGAATACAATCGGGCTTGAGGACCGGTGTTGTGGTACCTCGCACAGGGACAGGTGAGCTGCCGTTACCATGAATAGTGGTCAGTATAAGGACATCCCTCTTATCCTTATACCTGACCAACAACAGGTTTTCATGGGTAAGGGCACGGGACTCACCCTTGAGCATAGGTGTCTGCAGAAAATTTAGAGGGAGGCCTCTCTGGTTTTTCCGCACGGTCCCACAAGCGGACGTTGATCTGGCGGCAAGGGATGTGAAGAGAGGGATGCTGGTACAAAAGTTGTCCACGTACACGTGGTAACCCTTATCCAGCAAAGGGTGCACAAGCTCCCAAACAATTTTCCCGCTAACATCCAGAGTGGGGGAACAATCTGTGGGTTCAATACGGGAATCTCGTCCCTCATACACTCTAAACTTGAGAGTGTACCCGGAGGTACTCTCACAAAGTTTATAGAGCTTCACGCCATACCCCGCCCGCTTCGAGGGAATATACTGGCGGAAGATAAGTCTCCCCTTAAAACTGATAAGAGACTCATCAACAGAGAGCTCCCTGAGGGGTACGTAGGCCTCCAATAATTTGGCCCCAAAGTGATCGATGACCGGCCTCACTTTGTAAAGCCGGTCATGGGCGGGATCACCTCTGGGCGGACATGCCGCATTATCTGCATAATGCAGGCATTTCCGAATGGCCTTGAACCGCCTCCGTGCCATGACCATACTGTAAAGCGGGGTCTGGTAGAAGATGTCCCCGCTCCAGTAGTGTCTGACACTTGGTTTTTTGACCAGGCCCATATGCAGCAAGAGGCCCCAAAATGTCCTCATCTCTGCTTGCATCAATGGCATACCATTCATTGGGCCTGGCCAAAACAGAATCAGGGTGGTGGGCGATAAACTGCCTGGCGTACAGATTCGTCTGCTCCACCATTAGATTGACAAAACTGTCACTGAAAAAATAACTGAAATAGTCAATTTCAGTGAATGCAGAATTGTCAATCCGGATTCCGGAGTCGCCAACAAACTCCGGAACCCGTGGCTGATAAGCCTCTGGGGGTCTCCAGACAGGTTCACCTGAAGGGGGCTCTGGTAAACTTGTCTGGGGGGTCGGACAGCATCACCACTCGCACTAGTGCCGGCCACTATCATGGGGGGTGCGTGGCCTCACCTGGCGGCGTCTCCGCCTCCGTATAGGTGACTCATCATCAGTACTAGATGATGAGGAGGACGATGAAGAACACAGGAATGTTGGATCTTCATCGTCCTCACTGACAGATTCGGAGTCGGAGGCAAGAAAAGCATATGCCTCCGCTGCCGAAAATGCCTGGCGAGCCATCGCCTTTTTTCTACGGTGGTGGGGTGTGTGTGTGTGGGGGGGGGGGGGTGAGTATGTAGTGTGTGTGATTGGTGTAACTAACTGGGGGGGAAAAAGCGTTGCAGCCCCCCAAAAAAAAATGGCCAAATGCAGCGCCCTGAATCCCTAATAGGGCCCGGGTCACACAAAAAAAATTGTTGCAGACCTTTTAGGTCCTATTAGGGGGTCAGGGGGAAAAAAAAACTTTACTTTGCTTTTTACTTTTTTTTACTGGTTAACCCTACCTGTCCCTGGGGCTGTACTCTCCCCCTGCACCAAGGGGGGTCTTCCTCTGTGAGGGGCTCCGATCTTCACAGAGGGGGGGGGGGGTCCCTGGCTCCTTCTCGCAGCTCTGGCCGCTGAATGAACTCAGGGAGCAAGAAGAAGGGTCTGTTAACCCCTCCCCTGCCGGCTGCTATTGGCCGGCAAATAGCAGCGATCCTGGGGGGGTGACGACATCGCCACCTCCCCATAGATACAGAGGGTGATAGGGGGTGTATCCTACACCCCCGATCACCTTGTATCTCCGGGTCAGCGGGTCACACGTGACCCGCATCACCGGAATCGCCGAAAAGCGCAAGTGTGAATTCACTTACGATTTTCGGCGATCGCCTACATGGGGGGGGGGGGGGTCTGATGACCCCCCCTGGGCATTGGCACGGGGTGCCTGCTGATCGATATCAGCAGTCACCCCGGTCCGGTCCCCGCCCGGCGCGCGGCAGGGACCGAAATTCCCACGGGCGTACAGGTACGCCCTCGGTCCTTAAGTACCAGGGAGCAAAGGCGTACCTGTACGCCCTTAGTCCTTAAGGGGTTAATAGGGGACCGCATTAGAGACAGTACACATAAGAAAACATGAATAGGGGACCGCATTCTAGACAGTACACATAACTATACATTAATAGGGGACAACATTAGAGACAGTACAGATAAGTATACATGAATAAGGGACAGCATTCTAGACAGTACACATAAGTATACATGAATTGGGGACAGCATAAGAGACAGTAAACATAAATATACATGAATAGGGGACAGCATAAGAGACAGTACACATAAGTATAAATAAATAGGGGACCGCATTCTAGACAATACACATAGGTATACATGAATAGGGGACAGCATTAGAGACAGTACATATAAGTATACATGAATAGGGTGACCGCATTCTAGACAGTACACATAAGTATACATGAATAGGGGACAGCATTACAGACAGTACACATAAGTATACATTAATAGGGGACCGCATTGAAGACAGTTCACATAAGTATTCATTAATAGGGGACCGCATTAGAGACAGTACACAAATATACATTAATAGGGGACCGCATTGAAGACAGTTCACATAAGTATTCCTCGATAGGGGACAGCATTAGAGACAGTACACATAAGTATTCATTAATAGGGGACCGCATTAGAGACAGTACACATAAGTATTCATTAATAGGGGACCGCATTAGAGACAGTACACATAAGTATTCATTAATAGGGGACAGCATTAGAGACAGTACACATAAGTATTCATTAATAGGGGACCGCATTAGAGACAGTACACATAAGTATTCATTAATAGGGGACCGCATTGAAGACAGTACACATAATTATTCATTAATAGGGGACAGCATTAGAGACAGTACACATAAGTAGTCATTAATAGGGGACAGTATTAGAGACAGTACACATAAGTATTTATTAATAGGGGACCGCATTAGAGACAGTACACATAAGTAGTCATTAATAGGGGACCACATTAGAGACAGTACACATAAGTATTCATTAATAGGGGACCACATTAGAGACAGTACACATAAGTATTCATTAATAGGGGACAGCATTAGAAACAGTACACATAAGTATTCATTAATAGGGGACCGCATTAGAGACAGTACACATAAGTATTCATTAATAGGGGACCGCATTAGAGACAGTACACATAAGTAGTCATTAATAGGGGACAGCATTAGAGACAGTACACATAAGTATTCATTAATAGGGGACCGCATTAGAGACAGTACACAAATATACATTAATAGGGGACCGCATTGAAGACAGTTCACATAAGTATTCCTCGATAGGGGACAGCATTAGAGACAGTACACATAAGTATTCATTAATAGGGGACCGCATTAGAGACAGTACACATAAGTATTCATTAATAGGGGACAGCATTAGAGACAGTACACATAAGTATTCATTAATAGGGGACAGCATTAGAGACAGTACACATAAGTATTCATTAATAGGGGACCGCATTAGAGACAGTACACATAAGTAGTCATTAATAGGGGACAGCATTAGAGACAGTACACATAAGTATACATGAATAGGGGACCGCATAAGAGACAGTACACATAAGTATTCATTAAAAGGGGACCGCATTGAAGACAGTACACATAATTATTCATTAATAGGGGACAGCATTAGAGACAGTACACATAAGTAGTCATTAATAGGGGACAGTATTAGAGACAGTACACATAAGTATTCATTAATAGGGGACCGCATTAGAGACATTACACATAAGTAGTCATTAATAGGGGACCACATTAGAGACAGTACACATAAGTATTCATTAATAGGGGACCGCATTAGAGACAGTACACATAAGTATTCATTAATAGGGGACAGCATTAGAAACAGTACACATAAGTATTCATTAATAGGGGACCGCATTAGAGACAGTACACATAAGTATTCATTAATAGGGGACCGCATTAGAGACAGTACACATAAGTATACATGAATAGGGGACAGCATTACAGACAGTACACATAAGTATACATTAATAGGGGACCGCATTGAAGACAGTTCACATAAGTATTCATTAATAGGGGACCGCATTAGAGACAGTACACAAATATACATTAATAGGGGACCGCATTGAAGACAGTTCACATAAGTATTCCTCGATAGGGGACAGCATTAGAGACAGTACACATAAGTATTCATTAATAGGGGACCGCATTAGAGACAGTACACATAAGTATTCATTAATAGGGGACCGCATTAGAGACAGTACACATAAGTATTCATTAATAGGGGACAGCATTAGAGACAGTACACATAAGTATTCATTAATAGGGGACCGCATTAGAGACAGTACACATAAGTATTCATTAATAGGGGACCGCATTGAAGACAGTACACATAATTATTCATTAATAGGGGACAGCATTAGAGACAGTACACATAAGTAGTCATTAATAGGGGACAGTATTAGAGACAGTACACATAAGTATTCATTAATAGGGGACCGCATTAGAGACAGTACACATAAGTAGTCATTAATAGGGGACCACATTAGAGACAGTACACATAAGTATTCATTAATAGGGGACCGCATTAGAGACAGTACACATAAGTATTCATTAATAGGGGACAGCATTAGAAACAGTACACATAAGTATTCATTAATAGGGGACCGCATTAGAGACAGTACACATAAGTATTCATTAATAGGGGACCGCATTAGAGACAGTACACATAAGTAGTCATTAATAGGGGACAGCATTAGAGACAGTACACATAAGTATTCATTAATGGGGGACCGCATTAGAGACAGTACACATAAGTAGTCATTAATAGGGGACAGCATTAGAGACAGTACACATAAGTATTCATTAATAGGGGACCGCATTAGAGACAGTACACATAAGTAGTCATTAATAGGGGACCACATTAGAGACAGTACACATAAGTATTCATTAATAGGGGACAGCATTAGAGACAGTACACATAAGTAGTCATTAATAGGGGACCACATTAGAGACAGTACACATAAGTATTCATTAATAGGGGACAGCATTAAAGACAGTACACATAAGTATTCATTAATAGGGGACCGCATTAGAGACAGTACACATAAGTATTCATTAATAGGGGACCGCATTAGAGACAGTACACATAAGTAGTCATTAATAGGGGACAGCATTAGAGACAGTACACAAATATACATTAATAGGGGACCACATTAGTGACAGTACACATAAGTATACATTAATAGGGGACCGCATTAGAGACAGTACATATAAGTATACATTAATAGGGGACAGCATAAGAGACAGTACACATAAGTATACATTAATAGGGGCCCGCATTCTAGACAGTACACATAACTATACATTAATAGGGGACAACATTAGAGACAGTACACATAAGTATACATGAATAGGGGACAGCATAAGAGACAGTACACATAGGTATACATGAATAGGGGACCGCATTCTAGACAGTACACATAAGTATACATTAATAGGGGACAGCATAAGAGACAGTACACATAAGTATACATGAATAGGGGACAGCATAAGAGACAGTACACATAGGTATACATGAATAGGGGACCACATTCTAGACAGTACACATAAGTATACATGAATAGGGGACAGCATAAGAGACAGTACACATAAGTATACATGAATAGGGGACAGCATAAGAGACAGTACACATAAGTATACATTAATAGGGGACCGCATTAGAGACAGTACACATAAGTATTCATTAATAGGGGACCGCATTAGAGACAGTACACATAAGTATTCATTAATAGGGGACCGCATTAGAGACAGTACACATAAGTAGTCATTAATAGGGGACAGCATTAGAGACAGTACACATAAGTATTCATTAATAGGGGACCGCATTAGAGACAGTACACATAAGTAGTCATTAATAGGGGACAGCATTAGAGACAGTACACATAAGTATTCATTAATAGGGGACCGCATTAGAGACAGTACACATAAGTAGTCATTAATAGGGGACCACATTAGAGACAGTACACATAAGTATTCATTAATAGGGGACAGCATTAGAGACAGTACACATAAGTAGTCATTAATAGGGGACCACATTAGAGACAGTACACATAAGTATTCATTAATAGGGGACAGCATTAAAGACAGTACACATAAGTATTCATTAATAGGGGACCGCATTAGAGACAGTACACATAAGTATTCATTAATAGGGGACCGCATTAGAGACAGTACACATAAGTAGTCATTAATAGGGGACAGCATTAGAGACAGTACACAAATATACATTAATAGGGGACCACATTAGTGACAGTACACATAAGTATACATTAATAGGGGACCGCATTAGAGACAGTACATATAAGTATACATTAATAGGGGACAGCATAAGAGACAGTACACATAAGTATACATTAATAGGGGCCCGCATTCTAGACAGTACACATAACTATACATTAATAGGGGACAACATTAGAGACAGTACACATAAGTATACATGAATAGGGGACAGCATAAGAGACAGTACACATAGGTATACATGAATAGGGGACCGCATTCTAGACAGTACACATAAGTATACATTAATAGGGGACAGCATAAGAGACAGTACACATAAGTATACATGAATAGGGGACAGCATAAGAGACAGTACACATAGGTATACATGAATAGGGGACCGCATTCTAGACAGTACACATAAGTATACATGAATAGGGGACAGCATAAGAGACAGTACACATAAGTATACATGAATAGGGGACAGCATAAGAGACAGTACACATAAGTATACATTAATAGGGGACCGCATTAGAGACAGTACACATAAGTATTCATTAATAGGGGACCGCATTAGAAACAGTACACATAAGTATTCATTAATAGGGGACCGCATTAGAGACAGTACACATAAGTAGTCATTAATAGGGGACAGCATTAGAGACAGTACACATAAGTATTCATTAATAGGGGACCGCATTAGAGACAGTACACATAAGTAGTCATTAATAGGGGACAGCATTAGAGACAGTACACATAAGTATTCATTAATAGGGGACAGCATTAGAGACAGTACACATAAGTAGTCATTAATAGGGGACCACATTAGAGACAGTACACATAAGTATTCATTAATAGGGGACAGCATTAAAGACAGTACACATAAGTATTCATTAATAGGGGACCGCATTAGAGACAGTACACATAAGTATTCATTAATAGGGGACCGCATTAGAGACAGTACACATAAGTAGTCATTAATAGGGGACAGCATTAGAGACAGTACACAAATATACATTAATAGGGGACCACATTAGTGACAGTACACATAAGTATACATTAATAGGGGACCGCATTAGAGACAGTACATATAAGTATACATTAATAGGGGACAGCATAAGAGACAGTACACATAAGTATACATTAATAGGGGCCCGCATTCTAGACAGTACACATAACTATACATTAATAGGGGACAACATTAGAGACAGTACACATAAGTATACATGAATAGGGGACAGCATAAGAGACAGTACACAAAGGTATACATGAATAGGGGACCGCATTCTAGACAGTACACATAAGTATACATTAATAGGGGACAGCATAAGAGACAGTACACATAAGTATACATGAATAGGGGACAGCATAAGAGACAGTACACATAGGTATACATGAATAGGGGACCGCATTCTAGACAGTACACATAAGTATACATGAATAGGGGACAGCATAAGAGACAGTACACATAAGTATACATGAATAGGGGACAGCATAAGAGACAGTACACATAAGTATACATTAATAGGGGACCGCATTAGAGACAGTACACATAAGTATTCATTAATAGGGGACCGCATTAGAAACAGTACACATAAGTATTCATTAATAGGGGACCGCATTAGAGACAGTACACATAAGTAGTCATTAATAGGGGACAGCATTAGAGACAGTACACATAAGTATTCATTAATAGGGGACCGCATTAGAGACAGTACACATAAGTAGTCATTAATAGGGGACAGCATTAGAGACAGTACACATAAGTATTCATTAATAGGGGACCGCATTAGAGACAGTACACATAAGTAGTCATTAATAGGGGACCACATTAGAGACAGTACACATAAGTATTCATTAATAGGGGACAGCATTAGAGACAGTACACATAAGTAGTCATTAATAGGGGACCACATTAGAGACAGTACACATAAGTATTCATTAATAGGGGACAGCATTAAAGACAGTACACATAAGTATTCATTAATAGGGGACCGCATTAGAGACAGTACACATAAGTATTCATTAATAGGGGACCGCATTAGAGACAGTACACATAAGTAGTCATTAATAGGGGACAGCATTAGAGACAGTACACAAATATACATTAATAGGGGACCACATTAGTGACAGTACACATAAGTATACATTAATAGGGGACCGCATTAGAGACAGTACATATAAGTATACATTAATAGGGGACAGCATAAGAGACAGTACACATAAGTATACATTAATAGGGGCCCGCATTCTAGACAGTACACATAACTATACATTAATAGGGGACAACATTAGAGACAGTACACATAAGTATACATGAATAGGGGACAGCATAAGAGACAGTACACATAGGTATACATGAATAGGGGACCGCATTCTAGACAGTACACATAAGTATACATTAATAGGGGACAGCATAAGAGACAGTACACATAAGTATACATGAATAGGGGACAGCATAAGAGACAGTACACATAGGTATACATGAATAGGGGACCGCATTCTAGACAGTACACATAAGTATACATGAATAGGGGACAGCATAAGAGACAGTACACATAAGTATACATGAATAGGGGACAGCATAAGAGACAGTACACATAAGTATACATTAATAGGGGACCGCATTAGAGACAGTACACATAAGAAAACATGAATAGGGGACCACATTCTAGACAGTACACATAACTATACATTAATAGGGGACAAAATTAGAGACAGTACACAACTATACATTAATAGGGGACAACATTAGAGACAGTACACATAAGTATACATGAATAGGGGACAGCATAAGAGACAGTACACATAAGTATAGATGAATAGGGAACCGCATTCTAGACAGTACACATAAGTATACATGAATAGGGGACAGCATTAGAGACAGTACACATAAGTATACATGAAATGGGGGACAGCATAAGAGACAGTACACATAAGTATAAATGAATAGGGTGACCGCATTCTAGACAGTACACATAAGCAGGGGCGGACACAGACAACAGAGGGCCCCTGTGCAAAGAATATGCCTGGGCCCCCATCCCCCCCCCCCAACCAAGGAAATATGTTTGCTAGGTAAGCAGGTAGTACGTTTGCAAGTAGTAAATTAGGTAAGTAGAACATTCTCTAAGTAGGTAGGCAAGTAGTAAGTTTGCAAGTTATTTAGGCAGGTAGTAAGTTCTGTTGGTAGGAAGGCAAGTAAAAGGTTTGCCGCTAGGTAGGTAGGCTACCGTATACGTTTGTTAGGTAGGCAGGAAAAGCATTTGCTAGGTAGGTAATATGTTTGGTTGGTAGGTAGGCAGGTATATGTTTGGTTGGTAGGTGGGTGGCCACGTTACATTTGGTAGGTAGGCCCTTAGTCCAGTGTTTTCCAAACAGGCTTTGGCTGTTTGGGCATGCTGGGAGTTGTAGTTTTGCAACAGCTGGAGGCACTCAGGTTGGGAAACACTGGACTAAGGGCCCAACTACCCACCAAAATGCCACCTTCTGCTGCAAAACTCTAACTTCCAGCTTAAGACTGTCCGAGCATGCTGGGAGTTGTAGTTTTGCAACAGATGGAGAGACAATGTTTCGAAAACACTGCCGTAGTTAGTGTTTCCAAACCTGGGGGCCTCCAGCTGTTTCAAAACTACAACTCCCAGCATGCCCGGACAGTCTTAAGCTGGGAGTTAGAGTTTTTCAACAGCTGGAGGCACCCAGGTTGGAAAACAATGGACTAAGGACCTACCTACCAAACCTGAGTGTCTCCAGCTGTTGCAGAACTATAACTCCCAGCATGCCTGGACAGCTAAAGACTGTCAGGGGAATGCTGGGAGTTGTAGTTTTGCAACAGCTGGAAGTCCCCAGGTTGGAAAATACTGACTAAGGCAGTGTTTTCAAAACAGTGTCTCTCCAGGTGGTCCAAAACTACAACTCCCAGCATTCCCGGACAGTCTCTAGCTGTCAAGGCATGCTGGAAGTTATAGTTTTGCAACAGCTGGAGGCACACTTATTTGTGAACACTGGTGTAACACTGGAGGCACACTGATTTGTAAAACTGGTGCTGAAACAATGATGACACTGAGCGCACCGTGATTCACTGACCTGCAGGAAAAGCAGAAGGCGGCGAACAGAGAACGGGACACAAATATTGGAGCAACGGGGGAGCATAGACAGTTGAGTTAGTTTCTTTTAGAATAATTTTCATCCCTGGCACAGTGGATAAAACTAAAATAAAATACTAAAAGCCAGCAAGTAGAAGTAAAACGTCCGTCTTTATTCAGGGTTCTTCCTTAAAAGCCTTCACGGTGGCAGACAAACCGTGAAAATATCAAAAATATTAACTATTGCACAAACAGAGGGGGTCCCAAGCATGGCTGACGCGTTTCTGATCTATCCATCCTTACTCACAGCCTGTAGATCCTCAAATGAGGCACCCTTATATACTCCAGGGCATTTTCCCCATTCCCACAGGAAGGGGAGGGACAGGTCCACATCACATGTGCACGTGATTAAAACAAAAACATGGGACCAAACACAGATAAATTATTCGGAGACATATCAGTAATGTAATATTAAATCTGTTTTGCTATTTAGACCATGGGGTTGAATGCAATTCAAAAGATAAATCCACATGATTTCCCTATTGTGGAGGGATCGAATATGGTCACCTCCCCTTTTATTTAGCTTCACCTTCTCAATGCCTGAGAACCTGAGGGAAGTGGTGTCTGAATTATGACATATTAGAAAATGTTTAGATATGTTAGAAATGTTCGAGCTTAAAGGGCCAGCAGCATGTCTAATGTGCTCTTGCATGCGTTTTTTTAAGGGACCTTTTGGTGGAACCCACATATGTTAAGTGACATTATGTGCACATGATTTTATATAAAACAAAAGTGCTATCACAGTTTATAAAGTTGTGAATGACATGGCATTTGCCATCCACCGTACCTTCTATTTTCTGGCATTTTTCGGCAAAGGGACATACCACACACCGCGATTTACCGCACTTGTGGAAGCCCTTGGTGCTAATCCATTGGGTGGTAACACTAGCTGTGTCCACCATACTGGGAACAAGGAGATTGGATAGAGTAGGTGCCCGCCTCGCTGCAAATCTCACACCTGACTTTATAATCTCCCCTACCGTGGGATCTGTTGATAGCAAAGGTAAGTGTTTAATTACAATGCGTTTGATGTCATTAAATTCTGGACTGTACGTGGTGACAAATGTAGGACAATCTTGTGATTCAGTTGGTTGCTTACTTGTAAAAAGGGATTTTCGATCCATAGGATCCACTCTCGACCAAGCTTTTTTCAAGAGCCATCCAGGGTAACCTCGAGCCGCCAGGCGTGTGCATGCTGCATCAGCTTCCCTGCGGTACACCTTGGCGGAAGAACTGTTCCGCTTAATTCGTATAGGTTCACCTACTGGTATGGCTCTTACTGTTTGTTTGGAATGGCATGAATTCGCCCTTAGGATGGTATTGCCTGATATCTTTTTTCTGTAAGGATCAACCTCAATTTTATTTGTATCAGGGTTGCCACGTAATATGACATCCAAAAAGGGGGTTTCACTTTTACACCATGTGTGGGCAAGCGTAAGATTGAACCGATTATTATTGATATATGTCATGAATGCATCAACGGTCAGATGGTCAGACGACCAAATGATGAACACATCGTCTACATACCTCCCATACCATGCGAGGCATGTGGAAAATGGATTGGTGTCAGAAAAAATAAACTGCTCCTCCCACCAAAAAACAAAAAGCTTAGCCCGAGCTGGTGATGACTTTGCTCCCATTGAAGCACCCGTGCGCTGCAAATAAAAATTGTTACCAAATTGTTACCAAACATAAAATAATTGTGTTTTAACACAAAATCTACCACCTCAATAATGTAATGTCTCAAATCCACAGAATATTTAGAAAATCTCATCAGTATATCCGAGATAGCTGATAATGCCAGATTTTGCGGAATACTGGAATAGAGCGATTCAATGTCGCAAGTAAGCCACGACAGAGAATCGCTCCATGTGAATTCATCCATGATTTTTAGCAAGTGCTTAGTGTCCTTGATATAACTTGGGCATTGCATAACCAGAGGTTGCAGTACTGAGTCCAACCACTCGCATAGGTGCTCGTTATGGGATCCGATCCCCGCCACGATTGGACGCATCGGCGGCGGGAATCGGTCCTTGTGCAGCTTGGGTAGCGAGTGGAAGATAGGAATAATTGGAGCAGGCACGAAAATATAATCCACTTCTTTTTGGGTCAAAATAGATCTGGCTTTCCCCTCTTCCAACAGAGTCAACAGTTCTTTTTTAAAAGGTTCAGTGGGATCCCCACAAAGTTTAAGGTAAGTTTTATCATCAGATAGTAGATTTTCATTTAAATTGATATACAGTCCCGTGTCCATACATACTACCAAGCCGCCTTTATCGGTGGATCGGATCGTCAAATTTTTGTTTTTCTTTAGTTTCTTTATGGCAGCAGCCTCCATTTAATTCAAATTAGGACGAGTTGTATTGGACATTACTTTTGATTGTAGATTAACCAAATCTTTCATGATAAGGTCCTGGAACCAATCAAAAATTGCTGGTCTGGTCTGTATGGGGTAAAAATTTTGTTTTTTAGTGGAGAAGGTATGTGCAGTATTCACTTCATCACAAATTGATATCCCACTATTTTCAAGGAGACAGAGATCTCTAAAAGCAATTTGTTCTGCTAACGTATGCATTAGTGGTAAATCAGGGTTTATAGAAAGTTGAGGTGGGTCCGATGGTTCATCAGCATTTTCCACAAAAAAATGTTTCTTAACTGTTAAAGTTCTCACAAATTTATTTATATCCAAAATTGTCCGATAAACATCAAAATGATGTGTAGGAGAGAAACCCAGTCCTTTCCACAGGCCTGAGGTTTCTTCATCTGTATTGATTTGTGCAGAAATGTTGATGACTTGAAAATCCTCTTTTATTACTTTTTCCGTTTGTCCTTGTTACGCTCCGAAGCTCTTCTTCCTATGTTTTCTGCCACCGCTCCTTCCTCGTTTTTTTCCTTCTCGCATTGCGATTCTTGTGAGTGTTCACTTATTGCGGTTCTGAGTCCCCGCTAGTGTCCGTGGTATCTGAACAATCTGAATTTTCAGTAAACTCCTGGTCAGAAGAACTAAATTCACATGGAGCGATTCTCTGTCGTGGCTTACTTGTGACATTGAATCGCTCTATTCCAGTATTCTGCAAAACCTGCCATTATCAGCTATCTCGGATATACTGATGAGATTTTCTAAATATTCTGTGGATTTGAGACATTACATTATTGAGGTGGTAGATTTTGTGTTAAAACACAATTATTTTATGTTTGGTAACAATTTTTATTTGCAGCGCACGGGTGCTTCAATGGGAGCAAAGTCATCACCAGCTCTGGGCTAACCTTTTGTTTTTTGGTGGGAGGAGCAGTTTATTTTTTCTGACACCAATCCATTTTCCACATGCCTCGCATGGTATGGGAGGTATGTAGACGATGTGGTCATCATTTGGTCGTCCGACCATCTGACCGTTGATGCATTCATGACATATATCAATAATAATCGGTTCAATCTTAAAGGGGTATTCCAGGCAAAAACTTTTTTATATATATCAACTGGCTCCAGAAAGTTAAACAGATTTGTAAATTACTTCTATTAAAAAATCTTAACCCTTATGAGTTTCTGAAGTTAAGGTTGTTATTTTCTGTCTAAGTGCTCTCTGATGACACCTGTCTCGGGAAACGCCCAGTTTAGAAGAGGGTTGCTATGGGGATTTTCTTCTAAACTGGGCGTTGCCCGAGACAGGTGTCATCAGAGAGGACTTAGACAGAAAAAAAACAACCTTAACTTCAGAAGGTCATAAGTACTGAAAGGATTAAGATTTTTTAATAGAAGTAATTTACAAATCTGTTTAACTTTCTGGAGCCAGTTGATATATAAAAAAAAGTTTGGGCCTGGAATACCCCTTTAAGTCCCAGGATGCCCTTGGTCCTAGTGGGGTTAAAAGGTCAAAAGATTAAAATATATAAACTAAGAATACACTGTGAAGTATGGGGATATACTTGGCAGGCCTGGAGAAATATTTTTCTAAAATATGTTTTTATGTACTTGTTGTATTTCTAGGTGTATATTAATATATATATATATATATATATATATATATATATATATATAGCAATCCAAGGGAAGCAGCACCCCAAAAAACAGGTAGTATGGTGCACGCAGAACCGAACCCCGGTCAATGGTCCATATGTAGATAAATTAGTAGAAATCCGCAGCACACAAAATGATGAAAGTGCAAAAAATAAAATTTATTCCATAGCTTGGTGAAAGTTACAGCCTCTCCTGGTCTTTCTCAAGCATAACACAAGTGAATAAAGCCATCATTCTTATAGGCCACACAATTACAGATACAATTAATACAAAAGTGTACAAAATCATAGTATAACAAAGTATATATCACTCCAAACTAAACAGGTAGTGCACAGTGTATAAATGCAAATATATCAAAAAGTTTCCACAGAATCATATATATGTGCAATCCCAAAATTATTAAGTAATCCCTAATAGGGTCCTGATGATTACTCAGAACAGATGTGTACATGTGAATTAAAATATATTAAAAACAAGATATCTGCAGTAACGCTAATGGGAAAAAACTCACCACAGTAATGGAGAATGTAAGCGTGGGTAGATTCAAACTGCGCATGTGCGCCAGGGATCTGTAACGGAAGTCTGAGGGTGCATAGGACCTGTAGTCATGGTGATAGTACACAAGGTAAGAGTGTCGGTACTTCTGCGCACGCGCGCAGCGTTCCAAGCCTCACTTTCATCCCCGAACCTACACATACTGTTTGCGCTCCAAGTCTCATTCTGAGGCTACCGAGTGTCCAAATCACCATGGCATAATGTCACATGACCTAACTAAAGGAACATAAAGATGGTGTAAAAATAAAGTAAATAGAATAAAATGAATAAAAAATAATAAAGTGTTCCTCTGGAATGGTCCAGTCTGGCATGTTTTAGTCAAAGTCACATATTATCAAGGAGTCGTGCCATTACAGTTCCAGATCACGGACACAATGAAATGTCCGGATCCAAATCCGCTGGAGCACGGTATCCAGTGGCAACCATGGTCTGAGGTCATCACTTTCACCAGCTCACAATTGCACCTTCCCTGTTATGTCTTAGGCTCAAGCAAGGACTATTCACATGCTCCTAGTGGAACTGCGTCCACCCGGGACCCACTCCGTTGCTGTTGGCAACAGCAGAAAGAAAATAATAAATAAATAAAATTAAAAAATTAAAAAATAAAATTATAAAAAAATAAAAATATATATAAATAAGTATCAAATGATGAAAAAAAGAATAAATAAAAAAATAATAAAATTAAAATAATAAAAAAATTATAAAATAATAATAAAAATAAAAATTAAAAATAAATTAAAGTATAAAAAATAAAATAATTGAAAAAAAAAAAAAAAATAGGTTATATATGGATGGGAGAATCTCTAGGTATATCAATGAGTACTATGCACCCCAAACTTCCAACAGATCAAACAAACAATACATATAGCAAAACAATAATTTATTTAGTGACAATGACAATCCAGTGAGTGACTGTATTTCCCATCCAGTTACTGCAGAAAAAAGAGAAAGAAAGAACATGGTTAGTAGAATTCCTAAAAAAAGAAGAACCACCACTTCATAATATAATACTATAAATCACTTGTGTTAAATACACTGGTTTCTGTGAAACACATTCCGGAGGGGAATCTAAGAACAACTACTTCCCCAATACTCTATGTGAAATTTTAAAGTCCACATTCAGACCATGTGGTTTTAATGAATTTAAAGTGTAAATCCATCTCAGCTCCAACCTTTTTAGATGTCCCTGTCTGTCTCCACCCCTCTTCAGAGGTGGTACATGATTTAGGACCATGAATTTTAAATCTCTCTCACCATGTGAAAATTCCGAAAAATGTTTAGATACGGGCAGATCAAGTTTTTTCTTGCGTATTGCATACCTATGCTGATTTAGTCTAGTCTTGAGGTCCCATGTGGTCTCACCTACATAAACAAGACCACATGGGCACCACAAGACATAGACCACAAAAGGTGTATCGCAGGTAAGATATTGTTTAATAAGAAAATTCTGTCCTGTGGATGGATGGACAAAGACATCACCCTTGACCATCAATCCACAGTTAACGCAGGATCTACAGGGAAAGCTGCCTTTCCTAAAGGTCGTAAGGTACTGTTGGCCACTTTTCTTCATAGAAATATCTGCCCTCACCAACCTATCCTTCAAATTGGTTGGTCTCCTATAGGCCATGATGGGAGGTGACCTCAGCTCTGGGATATGTGAATATCCCCCAAGTAGATGCCAATGTTTTCTGACAATTTTGCCAATGTCTGGAGAAAGATCATTATATGTTGAAATAAATGCTAAACGTGGGTCCAAAGATCTTCTAGTGCGTCCCAAAGTAAGCCCTCTCTGTGTCCTATCTATCCTGTCTTTTTGTTTCTCAATCAAGCCCATGGGATATCCTCTATCCCTAAAGTTTTTAACCATTTTTTCCAAGGCCCTATCAAATTTCTCTTCTGAATCTGTGACCCTCCTTGCCCTAAGTAATTGACTATAGGGCAAGGAGTTCACCATGGACCTGGGATGGCAGCTATCAAATTTGAGTAATGTATTACAATCCGTATCTTTCACAAAAAGATCTGTGGTTAAGTGATGTTCCTGTATTGTAATCAATACATCAAGGAAGCTTACCGATACATGAGAGTGAGTCAAAGTGAAGCGAATATCTGGATCCTGTTCATTAAGGTAATTCTGAAATGATAGTAAATCTGTCAAAGTGCCGGTCCATATCAAAAAGACGTCGTCTATGTACCTCCACCACTCCAGAATAAATCTGGAGTGGTGGGATACATAGACGTAACGCTCCTCAAACCATGACATGAAAATGTTGGCATACGTTGGCGCAACGTTGCTGCCCATAGCGGTACCCCGCCTTTGTAAATAGAATTGATCATTAAAGGTAAAGTAGTTGTTCTCAAGTACAATACGAAGCAAAGCAACAATAAAGTCAGTCTTAACAGATGAAAAATTAGCCTCTTGTAAAGATGTGGTGACCGCCTCTACACCCCCATCATGTTGGATGGAGGTGTAGAGACTCACCACATCGAAGGAAGCGATAATGGCTCCCTCCGGAATTTCAATATTTTCAATTTTGGAGAGAAAATCTGAAGTATCTCTAATATAAGACTTGGCCTTTGTTGCAAATGGTCTCAGTACCTTATCGAGAAAGATGGAAATTCTGGACGTAATGGAATTTTTACCTGAAACAATTGGGCGACCTGGTGGATCCACCAGGTCCTTGTGCACCTTCGGTAGGAGGTAAAGTTGAGGTGTCACCGGAAAAAGAACTGTGAGATACCTCTGTACATCATTATCAATCACAGACATACTCAGACCCATCTCCAAAATTGTTTTAATTTTTCTCTCAATAGTAAATTTTGGATCCCCTGATAATAATTCATAGACCTCCCTGTCATCAACCTGTCTTTTTGCCTCCTTCATATATTGTCCCCTGTCCATGACCACGACCGCACCACCCTTATCGGCTGGTTTGATGACCAGGTCGCGGTCATGGACAAGGGACATCAATGCATCAAGTTCACCTCTAGTCACGTTAGGGTGTTTCAACTTAACATTACCATTTTTTAATTTCATTAAATCCCTTCTGATACAGTCAGCAAATGTGTCAATATCATAAGTATCGAATACAGGATTAAACTCACTCACATTTTTAAGGCCCAGATCTTGTAGTCTCATGTCACTAGAGGAGGAAGAGGAAACATAACTTGAAGTATTATTCAAACCTTCCTTGCGCATAAACCAAACCTTCAATTTCAATTTCCTAATGAATTGAGAAACATCTAGTTCCAACTGGAACCAATCCATATAAGTACTCGGGCAGAAACTTAAACCTTTGCTGAGTACTTGCATTTGGTCTGTAGTTAGTGTCTTAGAGGAGATGTTGATCACATTCATCACTTCCTCCCTCTGTGTTGTAGTGCTTTGATGTTCCTTCGTCCCCGTGTTCTTATTCCTTCGGCCGTGTTTCCTACCACTCCTCCTGTAGCGTCCCCTTGGGGTGGGGGTGGGCCCACCCCTAAAAAAGGCTTAGTAGTGGTGTTACTGGGATCCTCATCCATTGTGACCCTTTTGGTGGCATCATTGGGTTCCACAGTCTCTCAACCACGTCTATTTTTTCTCCAATTCGTGGAGACTGCGCTCCAGTTGTACACCCTACCTAATGAGTAGTCCTGACAGTCTCTATGCCATTTTCTCTTTTTATTTTCTTCTAATTCACCTCTAAAGTTGGTCAGAAAATCCTTTTGTTTAGTTAGAAACTGTTGTAGGTCCGTCTCTGGCAAAATGTCCTTCAATACTGATTCATAGTCACCCACTGATTTTTTAACAGTATGTAGATCCTGCTGTAGAAACTCAATCTGGAGCAAAATTAAATCCAAAGAATACTTGTTCGATATAGCTTCAAACTTCATGCGATAGTCAGTGTCATTTACATATGCGTTATCTCTGGGGTGTGACCTCATTCCCCTTGGTATCATCTGTGCCTTATAATACTCTGCCATCATGGTGAGGTGGAGCTGAAGGTTAAGCAATTTCTTAGTTGCAAATTCATAATTTCTTTGTGTATCAATACTTGAAGGTGTATGTAGGAAAGTAGCGTCCTCCGACACACCACCAAGAATGCGAGTCACGTCCACATCAGTGTAAGAAAAAACATTCACCATATTGTTACCTCTTGGTGTCTCAGTGTCCATTTTGTCCCGATCCCAAAAAAATTTTTTTACAATGAGGAAAAAGGTGCACGCTTGTAAACCAATTACACAGCAATCCAAGGGAAGCAGCACCCCAAAAAACAGGTAGTATGGTGCACGCAGAACCGAACCCCGGTCAATGGTCCATATGTAGATAAATTAGTAGAAATCCGCAGCACACAAAATGATGAAAGTGCAAAAAAAAAAATTTATTCCATATCTTGGTGAAAGTTACAGCCTCTCCTGGTCTTTCTCAAGCATAACACAAGTGAATAAAGCCATCATTCTTATAGGCCACACAATTACAGATACAATTAATACAAAAGTGTACAAAATCATAGTATAACAAAGTATATATCACTCCAAACTAAACAGGTAGTGCACAGTGTATAAATGCAAATATATCAAAAAGTTTCCACAGAATCATATATACCGTATTTTTCGCCGTATAAGACGCACTTTTTGGGGGGAAAAAGTCGGTGCGTCTTATACGGCGAATACACCCCTATCGCGGCGGTCCCTGCGGCCATCAACGGCCGGGACCCGCGGCTAATACAGGACATCACCGATCGCGGTGATGCCCTGTATTAACCCTTCAGACGCGGCGATCAAAGCTGACCGCCGCGTCTGAAGGGAAAGTGACACTAACCCGGCTGTTCAGTCGGGCTGTTCGGGACCGCCGCGATTTCACCGCGGCGGTCCCGAACAGCCCGACTGAATAGCCGGGTTAGTGCTTACAGGACACCGGGAGGGACCTTACCTGCCTCCTCGGTGTCTTCTCCATTCAGGGATCCCCTGTATGGCCGGCGCTCTCCTTCCTCGTCATCACGTTGTCGCGTACGTGCGTCGGCGTGCGTAACGACGTGATGGCGGCGACGGAGAGCGAGGATACCCGGCCGGCAGCAGAGACGTTCCGGAGCGACGGGGACACGGCGACAGCGATGGAGCGACATCCAGGGTCCGGAGCGGCGGGGACACGTGAGTATTACCTCCTATGCAGTGGTCTTCAACCTGCGGACCTCCAGATGTTGCAAAACTACAACTCCCAGCATGCCCGGACAGCCAACGGCTGGAGGTCCGCAGGTTGAAGACCACTATTGGGTTCAAAATCTTTATTTTTTTAGATTTTGCCCCTAAAAATTGGGTGCGTCTTATACGCCGGTGCGTCCTATAGGGCGAAAAATACGGTATGTGCAATCCCAAAATTATTAAGTAATCCCTAATAGGGTCCTGATGATTACTCAGAACAGATGTGTACATGTGAATTAAAATATATTAAAAACAAGATATCTGCAGTAACGCTAATGGGAAAAAACTCACCACAGTAATGGAGAATGTAAGCGTGGGTAGATTCAAACTGCGCATGTGCGCCAGGGATCTGTAACGGAAGTCTGAGGGTGCATAGGACCTGTAGTCATGGTGATAGTACACAAGGTATTTATTTATTATTTTCTTTCTGCTGTTGCCAACAGCAACGGAGTGGGTCCCGGGTGGACGCAGTTCCACTAGGAGCATGTGAATAGTCCTTGCTTGAGCCTAAGACATAACAGGGAAGGTGCAATTGTGAGCTGGTGAAAGTGATGACCTCAGACCATGGTTGCCACTGGATACCGTGCTCCAGCGGATTTGGATCCGGACATTTCATTGTGTCCGTGATCTGGAACTGTAATGGCACGACTCCTTGATAATATGTGACTTTGACTAAAACATGCCAGACTGGACCATTCCAGAGGAACACTTTATTATTTTTTATTCATTTTATTCTATTTACTTTATTTTTACACCATCTTTATGTTCCTTTAGTTAGGTCATATGACATTATGCCATGGTGATTTGGACACTCGGTAGCCTCAGAATGAGACTTGGAGCGCAAACAGTATGTGTAGGTTCGGGGATGAAAGTGAGGCTTGGAACGCTGCGCGCGTGCGCAGAAGTACCGACACTCTTACCTTGTGTACTATCACCATGACTACAGGTCCTATGCACCCTCAGACTTCCGTTACAGATCCCTGGCGCACATGCGCAGTTTGAATCTACCCACGCTTACATTCTCCATTACTGTGGTGAGTTTTTTCCCATTAGCGTAACTGCAGATATCTTGTTTTTAATATATTTTAATTCACATGTACACATCTGTTCTGAGTAATCATCAGGACCCTATTAGGGATTACTTAATAATTTTGGGATTGCACATATATATGATTCTGTGGAAACTTTTTGATATATTTGCATTTATACACTGTGCACTATCTGTTTAGTTTGGAGTGATATATACTTTGTTATACTATGATTTTGTACACTTTTGTATTAATTGTATCTGTAATTGTGTGGCCTATAAGAATGATGGCTATATTCACTTGTGTTATGCTTGAGAAAGACCAGGAGAGGCTGTAACTTTCACCAAGATATGGAATAAATTTTATTTTTTGCACTTTCATCATTTTGTGTGCTGCGGATTTCTACTAATTTATATATATATATATATATATATATATATATATATATATATATATATATGTCAAAGAAGAAAGCAGCACTCCTAAAGCGTGAGTAGGTGCCTCCAGCTAGGATCCGGGTCCAGGATCCTGCATACGTAGTTCCAAGGAAAATGCTGTGGCACTCAAGGTATGGTGAAAAAATGAAAACTATTTATTCATCCCAAATGTGCAAAGAGCGACGTTTCGATGGTCTCACACCATCATTATCAAGTGGCTTGATAATGATGGTGTGAGACCATTGAAACGTTGCTCTTTGCACATTGTACATGAATCCTGGACACGGACCCTAGCTGGAGGCACCTACTCATGCCTGGAACTATATATATATATATATATATATATATATATATATGTATATATATATATATATACACACACAAATCAAAAAATATGTTGCAGTCTCTTGTAATACCTTTTTTATTGGACTAACAGAATTTTGTAGAGACAAGCTTTCAGGATTCCTCAAGGACTAATGATCAAAGGGAGGAATCCCAAAAGTTTGTCTCTACAAAATTCTGTTAGTCCAATAAAAAAGGTATTACAATCTGCATCACTGGACTAATATGGCTACTCATATTTACTATGCAGATATACACATACCTGAAGATGGTTTAGAACCCTGTGATGTCACACATGCTTGTGATGATGTCACCGTAAGCTGTACAAGGAGGTGCGCGCCGGCTGCAGTCTCTTCAGTGTGTTTTGCATTCACAACCTGTGGTGCAAAGTGTTTGTTAGAGAGTTTCTATTTGCGATAGAGAATTCAAGATTTTGACCGTTCCTTGTCTGAAGAGAGAACCACAAGGTAAGTCTCAGCCTCTTCTATTCATACATACACAGGGCTTTTTGTTTGACAGTTTTTTTTTTTATTGCTGTTGCTTTTTTTTTTAGCATAAAAAAACAAGAAATTAATTTCCAAAAGAAATAACAAAAGTTATATTCCTCATAGCATTGTGACAATACTTGGCTTAGGCATTAAACATAATAAAACGCACAGATAGTATCATGACCAGAGCTTTTTCTTGCAAAACTGCTAAAATGCAATTATGCCCAAAAAAGCTCCCAAGAAAAAGAGTCCTAATTCATGAAGTTCTAAAAGATATAAGTCTATGAGAAAGATTTGGTGGTGTAGTAAAAGAATGACAGAAAGATTAGGGCAGAAATATAATATTATATAATAGAATTCTGTGTGTACTAACAATAGAAATACTCCGGGTACTCCAAAAGGGAACATTTTCAAATCAACTAGTGGCAGAAACTCATATAGTGGGACGAATAGATCCCAATGAGGTGGGGTAGGTTCATTATTAGTAAATGTATATAGTAGGATAGCCCAATTGTATCTACAGTATGAAGTTCACATGGCCCAGTGACCATACAGCCAAGCCCTTATATTCCACCATTACTGGGACAGATTCAGGGTTATCAGATATTACTATGACCGGAGAGGTTCAGGTTTATCAGATATTACTAGGACCGGACAGGTTCAGGGTTATCAGATATTACTATGACCGGACAGGTTTAGGGTTATCAGATATTACTAGGACCGGACAGGTTTAGGGTTATCAGATATTACTAGGACCGGACAGGTTTAGGGTTATCAGATATTACTAGGACCGGACAGGTTCAGGGTTATCAGATATTACTAGGACCGGAGAGGTTCAGGTTTATCAGATATTACTAGGACCGGACAGGTTCAGGGTTATCAGATATTACTAGGACCGGACAGAATCAGGGTTGTCAGATATTACTAGGACCGGACAGGTTCAGGGTTATCAGATATTACTAGGACCGGACAGGTTCAGGGTTATCAGATATTACTAGGACCAGACAGAATCAGGGTTATCAGATATTACTGGGACCGGACAGGTTCAGGGTTATCAGATATTACTAGGACCGGAGAGGTTCAGGTTTATCAGATATTACTAGGACCGGACAGGTTCAGGGTTATCAGATATTACTAGGACCGGACAGGTTCAGGGTTATCAGATATTACTAGGACCGGAGAGGTTCAGGTTTATCAGATATTACTAGGACCGGACAGGTTCAGGGTTATCAGATATTACTAGGACCGGACAGAATCATGGTTGTCAGATATTACTAGGACCGGACAGGTTCAGGGTTATCAGATATTACTAGGACCGGACAGGTTCAGGGTTATCAGATATTACTAGGACTGGACAGGTTCAGCGTTATCAGATATTACTAGGACCGGACAGGTTTAGGGTTATCAGATATTACTAGGAACGGACAGGTTCAGGGTTATCAGATATTACTAGGACCGGACAGGTTCAGGGTTATCAGATATTACAAGGACTGGACAGGTTCAGGGTTATCAGATATTACTAGGACTGGACAGGTTCAGGGTTATCAGATATTACTAGGACCGGACAGGTTCAGGGTTATCAGATACAGAGATTACTAGGACTGGACAGGTTCAGGGTTATCAGACATTGGTAACCTCAGGGAAGACCTTCCATTTAAAACACTTATAGAGAAGCATCTTCTTCTGAGGCTGCGATGGTCTTAGTGTTATCTTGTGGTTCTGTGCTGGACATTTCTGCTCTGTATGAAGGATCTATTGTATAATGACAGGAATGATGACATGTTGTCTAATGTGTTCACTTATCTCTCTCTCTCTCTAGTGTTTTCAGGCATAGACCTGTGACCATGGCCTCTCCACAAGACCCATTGCTGAAGGAGGAGGAAGAAGCAATGGAGGACCATAGTGATATGGATGTAGAAAAGAGCGATATCCCTGAGAGGCAGAACCTGCCATCTCTAAGCGTGATGTCCACCGCACGTTCCATCATCACCGTAGTGATCCTCGCCTTTGTTAATTTGCTCATCTATGCAAATCGCTCCAGCGTGGCGGGGGTGCTACCTTATATACAGAAAGCATATGACACCAATGCTAGTCTGTCCGGCTTATTGAATACATTGTTCATTGGAAGCTACGTGCTGGTCGCACCAATTGCCGGATATTTGGGCGACCACTGTAATAAGAAATATACTGTTTGCGCAGGAGTCATCGTTTGGCTGAGCATGACACTTACCCTGTCATTCATCCCTGACGGGTATTTCCTGCTCTTTCTGCTGACGAGTGGACTGGTTGGAGCCGGAGAGGCGACTTTCTGCACCATCGCCCCCTCCATCATTGCAGACCTTTTTACAAGTGACCAGCGGACCCGCATGCTGAACGTGTTTTACTCCGTCATACCTGTAGGCTGCGGACTAGGATACATCATCGGGCCCAAAGTGACTGATGCAGCAAGGGGTGATTGGCACTGGGCATTTCGGGTCACCCCTGGCCTGGGCCTCATAGCTGTGGCTTTGATGATTTTGGTCACAAAGGAGCTTCCAAGAACGACTACAAACGGGAAGAAGAACAACAAATCCCAGAAGTTTGCCAAATGGGCAACAGATCTGAAAAAACTATTTAAAAATCGAAGCTTCATGTTAACCACCATGGGATCGACGGCGGTATCCTTCATAGTGGGAGCCATAGGTGTATGGGGTCCGTCATACCTGACCCACGCACGAACACTCCTACAAGAGAAGGACCCTTGCCGTGCTGAACCGTGTGACTATCACGACATCCTAATATTTGGTGTGGTTACAGTCGTTTCCGGCATTCTGGGAGTTGTAGCAGGGACGGAGATAAGTAAAAGATATCGCAAATCCAACCCACGGGCGGACCCGCTTGTGTGTGGATGCGCGATGATGCTCTCCGCCCCTTTTCTTCTGTTGGCATTGACTTTTGGCAACATCAGCCTCGTTGCCACCAACATCTTCATCTTCATCGGAGAGACGCTTCTGTCAGTAAATTTCACCCTCATATCTGACATTATACTAAAAGTAGTAACTCCGTGGAGGAGATCTTCAGCCCTGGCCGTGCAGATGACAATCTATCACCTCCTAGGTGACGCCGGCAGCCCGTACCTCATCGGCCTGATATCTGACACCTACGAACGAGGATATGCCAAATCCCCTCTTCTGAAATACCGCAGCCTGGAGTATGCCCTCATGACCTGCACCATAATGGCAGTCATCGGAGGGGCCTTCTTCATGGCCACGGCCCTATATATAGAGAGGGACGAAAAAGAAGCAGAGATGGAATCAGAACCTCCGTCATCCTCCTCCTCCTCACTGCTTCCTGCCGATGAGGACCGCGCTTCAGACTGAGGAAAAGTCATTGCTCACCTTTATCTCGTTTACTTCATTAAAAAAAAATTAAGAAAAAAATAACTGCATTTGTTCTATGTTCCACTTTACCCCTTATTCTCTACCCAGGGGCGGACACAGACAGCAGAGGGCCCTTGTGCAAAGAATGTGCCTGTGCCCCCCCCCAAAACATCAATTGTTCAGCACCCCCCCCTCCATGTGTCACTTACTCAGGTGGACCCCCATATGTCACTTGCTGTATAAGTTTCTAATTATTTATTAAGGCCTCCCATATGCCGCAGCTCATTCAAGACCCCCCACATTAGGTAGCATAGATTCCCAACATTAGGTAGCATAGATTCCCCACATTAGGTAGCATAGTTTCCTCACATTAGGTAGCATAGTTTCCCCACATTAGGTAGCATAGATTCCCTATATTAGGTAGCAGTTTCCCCACATTAGGTAGCATAGTGTGCCCACATTAGGTAGCATAGTTTCCCCACATTAGGTAGCATAGTTTCCCCACAATAGGTAGCACAGATTCCCCACATTAGGTAACATAGTTTCCCCACATTAGGTAGCATAGTTTCCCCACATTAGGTAGCACAGATTCCCCACATTGGGTAACATAGTTTCCCCACATTATGTAGCATAGTTTCCCCGCATTAGGTAGCACAGATTCCCCACATCAGGTAACATAGTTTCCCCACATTAGGTAACATAGTTTCCCCACATTAGGTAACATAGTTTACCCACATTAGGTAGCATAGTTTGCCCACATTAGGTAGCACAGCTTCCCCACATTAGGTAACATAGTTTCCCCACATTAGGTAGCATAGTTTCCCCACATTAAGTAGCACATATTCCCCACATTAGGTAACATAGTTTCCCCACATTAGGTAGCATAGCTTCCCCACATTAGGTAGCATAGTTTCCCCACATTAGGTAGCACAGATTCCCCACATTAGGTAACATAGTTTCCCCACATTAGGTAGCATAGATTCCTCACATTAGGTAGCCATAGCCCCCCCAAACACACAGACAGACACAGACACACACAGAGACACACTTACCTGACCTGCACAGCGCTTCTCCTCTCTGGCAGCGGCCTGACGAGTGACGTCACTGACGTCCTCCTGAGCGGGTCTGCAGAAGTACGTCACTTGTGCGACGTCCCTCGTCAGACCCCGGTCGGCCGGAGGCAGACTCACTGTCTAAAGTGCCCGCTGCGCTATTATACCCCGCAGCTGCTTGAACCTACTAGGCACAAAAAAAAAAGGGGGCAGCAAAATGCCGCCCCTGAAAAGTGCTACCTGGGACTTATGGTCCCACTGGGTCCCATGGTAGGGCCGACCAGAGGTGGCTCTAGACTTTGTGAGGCCTTAGGCGAAACTTGAACATGAGGCCCTGCTTTATTTTCAGCTAAAATTACATTGTGGTCTGGCTTTGAGATGGTTATACTGTGACATCACTGTGTATTATCCCTGTACTGTGACATCACTGTGTATTATCTCTGTACTGTGCCATCACTCTGTGTATTATCCCTGTAATGTGACATCACTGTGTATTAACTCTGTACTGTGCCATCACTGTGTATTATCCCTGTACTGTGACGTCACTGTGTATTATCTCTGTACTGTGCCATCACTCTGTGTATTATCCCTGTACTGTGACATCACTGTGTGTATTATCCCTGTACTGTGACATCACTGTGTGTATTATCCCTGTACTGTGACATCACTGTGTATTATCTCTGTACTGTGCCATCACTCTGTGTATTATCCCTGTAATGTGACATCACTGTGTATTAACTCTGTACTGTGCCATCACTGTGTATTATCCCTGTACTGTGACGCCACTGTGTATTATCTCTGTACTTTGCCATCACTCTGTGTATTATCCCTGTACTGTGACATCACTGTGTGTATTATCCCTGTACTGTGACATCACTGTGTATTATCTCTATACTGTGACATCACTGTGTATTGTCCCTGTACTGTGACATCACTGTGTGTATTATCCCTGTAATGTGACATCACTGTGTATTATCCCTGCACTGTGACATCACTCTGTATATTATCCCTCTACTGTGACATCACTCTGTATATTATCCCTGTACTGTGACATCACTGTGTGTATTATGCCTGTACTGTGACATCACTGTGTATTATCCCTGTACTGTGACATCACTGTGTATTATCTCTGTTCTGTGACATGACTGTGTATTATCCCTGTACTGTGACATCACTCTGTATATTATCCCTGTACTGTGACATCACTGTGTGTATTATGCCTGTACTGTGACATCACTGTGTATTATCCCTGTACTGTGACATCACTGTGTATTATCTCTGTACTGTGACATGACTGTGTATTATCCCTGTACTGTGACATCACTCTGTATATTATCCCTGTACTGTGACATCACTCTGTATATTATCCCTGTACTGTGACATCACTGTGTATTATTCCTGTACTGTGACATCACTGTGTATTATTCCTGTACTGTGACATCACTGTGTGTATTATCTCTGTACTGTGACATCCCTGTGTATTATCCCTGTACTGTGACATCACTGTGTATTATCCCTGTACTGTGACATCGCTGTGTGTATTATCTCTGTACTGTGACATCACTGTGTATTATCCCTGTACTGTGACATCACTGTGTGTATTATCTCTGTACTGGGACATCACTGTGTGTATTATCTCTGTACTGTGACATCACTGTGTGTATTATCCCTGTACTGTGACATCACTGTGTATTATCCCTGTACTGTGACATCACTGTGTATATTATCTCTGTACTGTGACATCACTGTGTATTATCCCTGTACTGTGACATCACTGTGTATTATGCCTGTACTGTGACATCACTGTGTATTATCCCTGTACTGTGACATCACTGTGTATATTATCCCTGTACTGTGACATCACTGTGTATATTATCCATGTACTGTGACATCACTGTGTGTATTATCCCTGTACTGTGACATCACTGTGTATATTATCCCTGTACTGTGACATCACTGTGTATATTATCCCTGTACTGTGACTATAATGTCTCCGCTGTCTCGTGGACACAGCTTCACATCAAGTTTATACCGAATCTCAAGGAAAGACACGCTGGTTTGCTTAACTGATGTAATCTTTACTGAGATATAATGAAAGTGCGGTAAAACTGTAAAACAAACATATGAAAGACAAATATAAGCATGGCTATTTAAGTACCTTACATTATGCATAGCTAATACATAGATAGTCTAACATGTGCTCACTTACTACACACTGAAAACACACATTATCTATCTACAAATGCCTAGCATCTCTCTACACAAGCTAACTAACAATTCCGTACTCACAGGCTTTGGTATTTATCAGATTTGCAGTCTGTATTAGCTTTAAGAAGTCCTGTGGATCTGGTCACTGTGGTGGCTGGAGCTGGAATGAATGAGACATGCCGGGGCTAGCCCTATGCTTTAGAGAGAAGGCCCGCCTCTAGGCTTCAAGAAAATGGAGGGTCTTAAAGGAACAGACCCTGCTGAGTGCCAAGCATGTAAAATACATTGCGAAGGCAGCACACTCCCCACCTGGCATACTTTTTGTTATGCCACTAACCCTTGGACAGGAGTAAAACTACTTCAGAAATTGGCCTTGCATACACTTTGGGAATGCCCTGTCTAACAATCCTAACTTCAACCTTTCTAACTCTAGCATCACTACTAGGATCAGTCCCCACAATGAGTCCAATAGGCCACTCGTTCCTGTGGGCCTGAGAGTCTTTCAGTAAGACAATGTCTCCAACTTGTAAATTGGGCTTGTCATCTTGCCATTTCTTGCGTGGCTGGAATATTATCAGGTATTCCTGTCTCCACCTCTTCCAGAAAATGTCCGCAAGACTTTGAACTTGTTTCCATTGCTTGGTATACAAGTCCTTGAGTAAATTGTGTTGAGAAATCTCTTCCTTTTTCAGAAGGCCTTGGATTTCTTCTTTAAAGACTTCCTGTTGGACGCATCTGATGATCGGGACCTTGGCTTGTTCACGGTGGTCGTTGCTATGCTGATCAGTATTGGTAGCTCTGCAGGAGGATCTGGCTAGACAGATAAGTTTTCCGATTGCACGGGTCAGCGACTTCCAGCTGGAAAACCTTTCAAATCTATGAGCGCCCAGACTGTCTCTTGTAACTATAGTCCTACAAACTGTCACTTGAGGTCTTACCTCTTTGTCTTGATCTGGTTCTACGAGCTGAGAGGTCTCTACCTGAGTATTTTCTTTGGTTTCTGGTTTACGAAGAAAGGATGGGCCTACAAACCAGTTAGTTTGCTTGAGCGCAGCGGCTGGCACTAGTCTTGTCCCATGATCAGCGGGGTTCTTGTCAGTGCTTATGTAATGCCACTGTTCTGGACTTGTAGACTTTCTGATACGTGTCACTCTGTTGGCCACGTATGTATAAAATCTTCTTGAAGCATTGTGAATATATCCTAACACAATCTTGCTGTCTGTATAAAAGTTAATTGCATGGATCTCGATGTCCAGTTCTGTTGTAATCATGTCTGCCATCTCTACAGCTAAGACAGCAGCACAAAGTTCTAGACGTGGGACAGTGTGAGCCGGTCTGGGAGCCAGCTTAGATTTTCCCATGAGGAACCCGACATGGCTTTGCCCCTCAGTGTCTATTACCCTAAGGTAGGCGACAGATGCGATAGCCATAGTGGAGGCGTCAGAGAATATGCATATTTCTCTTCTCTTTGTAGCAGACAAGGAAACAGATACGTATGGTCTAGGGATGTTGAGTTGTTCAAGCTCTAACAATGAGTCTTTCCACAACTTCCACTGCATTTCCTTCTCTTCAGGTAGAGGTATGTCCCAGTCACTTTGTTCTTGCTCAGTAGTGATCTGTCTCAAAAGAGCTTTGCCTTGCATGATGATGGGTGCTACGAACCCCAGGGGGTCGTAAAGACTGTTGACTGTAGATAGGACACCTCTTTTTGTGAATGGCTTCTCTTCTCTGGAGACCCTGAAGGTGAAACTGTCAGTCTTCAGGTCCCAACTAATCCCAAGACTTCTTTGCAAGGGTGGTGATTCTGTTCCTAGATCCAAGTCTTTGAGGTCTTTAGCACGGTCTTCCATTAGAAATGCTTCCATGACTCTGTTGCTGTTGGAAGCTACCTTGTTCAGTCTTATGTTGGATTCTGCCAACATTTCTCTTGTACTTTTCAGGACTTTGATAGCTTCTTCGTTGCTGGAGAAAGAAGCAAGTCCATCATCTACGTAGAAGTTCTTCATGACGAACTGTGTGGCTTCTTGACCATGTCTTTCACCTTGCTGTGCTGCTCGTCTCAGGTTGTAGATAGCTACAGCTGGAGAAGGGCTGTTTCCAAACACATGTACCTTCATCCTGTACTCTGTGATTTCTTTGTTAAAGTCATTGTCTGCATACCACAGGAACCTTAAGTAGTCTCTGTGATCTTCACGAACAAGGAAACAGTAGAACATCTGTTGTACGTCTGCTGTCACTGCTACGAGTTCTTTTCTGAACCTGATGAGTACTCCAAGGAGTGTGTTGTTCAGGTCAGGTCCGCTGAGAAGGACATCATTTAGTGAGATGCCTTGGTGCTTCGCACTAGAGTCAAATACTACGCGTATCTGGCCTGGTTTCTGAGGATGGTACACCCCAAATATTGGTAAGTACCAGTGTTCTTGGTTCTCTTGTAGTGGTGGTGCCCTTTCAGCTTGATTGTTGTCAAAGATCTTCTGCATGAAGGCTTGGAAGTGTTTTTTCATATTTGGCTTTCTTTGTAGCATGTGCTGCAACGAAGTGAAGCGTTTCTCTGCTAGTACTTTGTTGTCAGGAAGGCGATGGCGTGGTGACCGGAAGGGTAGAGGGGCTACCCAGCTGCCTGATTTGTCTCTGATGACTTCTCTGTCCATAATCTCAAGGAAGAGAGTATCTTCCACAGAGGGTGCTAGCTTGTCGTCATCTCGTGTTCTTTCAAACACCTTACAGCCCAGTTCATCTGTATCTCCAGTTGAGGCTAAGTCTTCCATGCACCTCTGGATACTCGGATGATGTGTTGGGTTTACAAGTCTCTCTTTAATGTGTAGACTGTTGGTACATGGGCAAAGACAAGATGTACGACCATTCTGTAACAGATGTGTTCTGTAGACATTTACCTTTTCTGGTTTGTGGAGTCCGTCTAGACATACTTCTCCAACGATGACCCATCCGAGATCAAGGCGTTGTGCAAATGGTGCATTGTGTGGCCCATTGTACTGTTCTCTGACTTTGTGCACTTTGAGAATATCTCTCCCAAGTAGAAGGATGATTGCAGCATCTGGATCTAGTGCTGGTATCTGGTCTGCTATTCGCACCAGATGGGGGTGATGACGAGCAACTTCAGGTGTGGGGATCTCTGACCTGTCGTCTGGTATCTCATCACATTCTATGAGGGTAGGAAGAGTCACCTTTGTCTTTCCATCTAATGACTCAATGATGTAGTTGTTTGCTCTTCTCCCTGTTGTCTCTACAACTCCAGAACAAGTCTTCAGGGTGTATGGAGTTGGACTTCCTTTGTCACCGAAGAGGTCAAAGAACTCTGTTTTTGCCAGAGATCTGTTACTCTGTTCATCCAAGACTGTGTACATCTTGATTGCTTTTTCTCTGAAGCCTTCAGGATACACCTTGACTAAGCATATTTTGGAACATGATCTGGGGCGGCCCTGCTCTGTACAGATCTCAGTACACTTTGAGGTTACTGCTGGCGTTGTACTCTCGCCTTGCTCCCCACCATGATCTTCTTGAGTTGCTGGAACTTCTTGTTTCCATGGTGGTGGTCCTGGGTGTAGTGCTGACAGGTGTTTGTCACTGTTGCACTCTGTGCATTTTATTGTTTTTGTACAGTCTTTTGCAAGATGCTGAATTGAAGCGCAACATCTGAAACAAATGTGATTGTCTTTAAGGTAAGCTTTGCGCTCTTCTAATGTCTTACTTCTGAAACTGCGACATTTTCTTAGTGGATGAGGCTTGTTGTGGATGAGACATATTTTGTCTGGCTCCTCAACTTTCTTACTTGTGTTGTCTTCCTGATTGACTGCAGACTCAGGCGAGACTTCTGTCTTCCGTACAGAAACTGTTGCTCTGCGTTCTTTGTAAGGCGTTGGATGTTTTTGCTCTACCTTTGGGGAGCTTGCAGTTCTCTTGTTCAGGAAAGCAAAGCTTGGATCATTGCGTGTTTCAGCTTGGTCTACGATGAATTCAGCAAGGAAGGCGAACGGTGGAAATGCGACTCGATGATCTTTCTTGTATCTTGATGCTTGAGTGACCCACCTTTCTTGCAAGTTGAAAGGAAGTTTCTCGATTATGGGATCAACTCCACGTGCTGTATCTAAGTATGAGAGACCTGGCAGATATCCACTAGACTTAGCGGCTTCTATTTCTAAGAGTAGGTCCCCAAACACTCTCAGCTTTTGATTGTCCTTATTTGTCATTCTTGGATAGTTTTCTATCCTCTTCAGAAGAGCATCTTCAATCACTTCAGGTGACCCATAGCAGTGTTCTAGTCTCCTCCACACCATTGCAAGTCCTGCTGTTGCGTCATGAACATGTACTGATCTGATTCTTTGGGCTTGCTCAGTGGACTCTGGTCCTAGCCATTTGACGAGCAGATCAAGCTTTTCTCTGTCTGTCAGATCTAAGTCTTGGGTACCGCTTAGGAAAGATGACTTCCAGGCCCAGTAGTTTTCTGGACGGTCATCGAATTTCATGAGACCAGCGCTCACTATCTCACGGCGCATCAGGAATCTTGCTACCTCTGTAGCTCTTGCTGCATCTGGTGAATACTTCCTGGGTGTAAACTCAGGGTATGGCTGCGGCTGGTAAGGCTGATGAGGCACTTGACTAAGTCTGCTTTGTTCTCCTCTGTTGTAAGTCTTTCTGCTATAATCCAGACTTGTATTTGCTTGAGGAGGGAGTACATCAGCATTGGTTTGCACTCTTGTCAGGTTGGCATATTGGTCTCTGAGGATGTATCCACTTGACTTCCTACCCTGAGGTTCTGATTCAGTCTTGCAGTGTTGCATTGTATCAAAGTTGCTTATTGCTGGTGGAGTCAATGATGGCCTCGGTGTGTCATTGAACTGCTGGTCAGTGTACATGATTGCTTGTGACTGTATGTACTCACTGGCACGTTGGCTTGCGCTGAGGGGTGACATCTGGGTTTCTATGTCAGCGAACTGAGCTTCGGCAGCCCTTGTGAGAACTTCTGCCTCGGCTAAGGCTGCTGCAGCGTTTTTCTGCTGTTGCAGTAAGTGTAAAGATGCTTGCACTTCAGCTTTTCTTCTAAGTGCTTCAGATTCACTTTTTGCTTGTTCTTTCATCAATTCAGCTTTTCTTCTAAGTGCTTCAGATTCACTTTTTGCTTGTTCTTTCATCAATTCAGCTTCCTGCTTTGCATAGGACGCCATTGCACAAGCTGCCTCTGCTTTCGCTCTTGCCTTAGTTGCTATGGCGCTAGCGGATGACAGGCTGGTGGTGCTTGAGTGTCTAGAACTATGGCGTTTAAATCTTGATGTATTGGCGCTAACCGAAGTTAGATTTGTTTGACTGGACGCTCTAGACAATGTTGTGCACCTAGATCTACTTCTTGGCAAGGTGTCTTCCTCTTTATAGGAGCATTGAGGGTTAACTGTTAGAGTGCTGTTCTCTGGGTTCTGCATCTTGCTTTAGCTGGCAGCGCAGATAATGATGATGACTGGACACAGCACAGCGGTGTTATAGCATGTGAGAGAATTAGTTTCACTTTCTAGTGCTTCGCGCCCTTACTCCGACACAGACTGCAAGGGACAGGATTTATGAGTCTTTTTTACTGCTGCGGACGATTCAAAGCTGATTAACTGCTTCTGATAACGTTTTAAAATCCTTTTTACTATAATGTCTCTGCTGTCTCGTGGACACAGCTTCACATCAAGTTTATACCGAATCTCAAGGAAAGACACGCTGGTTTGCTTAACTGATGTAATCTTTACTGAGATATAATGAAAGTGCGGTAAAACTGTAAAACAAACATATGAAAGACAAATATAAGCATGGCTATTTAAGTACCTTACATTATGCATAGCTAATACATAGATAGTCTAACATGTGCTCACTTACTACACACTGAAAACACACATTATCTATCTACAAATGCCTAGCATCTCTCTACACAAGCTAACTAACAATTCCGTACTCACAGGCTTTGGTATTTATCAGATTTGCAGTCTGTATTAGCTTTAAGAAGTCCTGTGGATCTGGTCACTGTGGTGGCTGGAGCTGGAATGAATGAGACATGCCGGGGCTAGCCCTATGCTTTAGAGAGAAGGCCCGCCTCTAGGCTTCAAGAAAATGGAGGGTCTTAAAGGAACAGACCCTGCTGAGTGCCAAGCATGTAAAATACATTGCGAAGGCAGCACAGTGACATCACTGTGTTTATTATCTCTGTACTGTGACATCACTGTGTGTATTATCCCTGTACTGTGACCTCACTGTGTGTATTATCCCTGTACTGTGACATCACTGTGTGTATTATCTCTGTACTGTGACATCACTGTGTGTATTATCCCTGTACTGTGACATCACTGTGTATTATCCCTGTACTATGACATCACTCTGTATATTATCCCTGTTCTGAGACATCACTCTGTATATTATCCCTGTACTGTGACATCACTGTGTGTATTATCTCTGTACTGTGACATCACTGTGTATTATCCCTGTACTGTGACATCACTGTGTATTATCTCTGTACTGTGCCATCACTCTGTGTATTATCCCTGTAATGTGACATCACTGTGTATTAACTCTGTACTGTGCCATCACTGTGTATTATCCCTTTACTGTGACGTCACTGTGTATTATCTCTGTACTGTGCCATCACTCTGTGTATTATCCCTGTACTGTGACATCACTGTGTGTATTATCCCTGTACTGTGACATCACTGTGTATTATCCCTGTACTGTGACATCACTGTGTATTATCTCTGTACTGTGACATCACTGTGTATTGTCCCTGTACTGTGACATCACTGTGTGTATTATCCCTGTAATGTGATATCACTGTGTATTATCCCTGCACTGTGACATCACTCTGTATATTATCCCTGTACTGTGACATCACTCTGTATATTATCCCTGTACTGTGACATCACTGTGTGTATTATCCCTGTACTGTGACATCACTGTGTATTATCCCTGTACTGTGACATCACTGTGTATTATTTCTGTACTGTGACATGACTGTGTATTATCCCTGTACTGTGACATCACTCTGTATATTATCCCTGTACTGTGACATCACTCTGTATATTATCCCTGTACTGTGACATCTCTGTGTATTATTCCTGTACTGTGACATCACTGTGTATTATTCCTGTACTGTGACATCACTGTGTATTATTCCTGTACTGTGACATCACTGTGTGTATTATCTCTGTACTGTGACATTACTGTGTATTATCCCTGTACTGTGACGTCACTGTGTATTATCCCTGTACTGTGACATCACTGTGTATTATCCCTGTACTATGACATCACTGTGTATATTATCCCTCCCTGTACTGTGACATCACTGTGTGTATTATCCCTGTACTGTGAAATCACTGTGTATTATCCCTGTACTGTGACATCACTGTGTATTATGCCTGTACTGTGACATCACTGTGTATATTATCCCTGTACTGTGACATCACTGTGTATTATCCCTGTACTGTGACATCACTGTGTATTATGCCTGTACTGTGACATCACTGTATATTATCCCTGTACTGTGACATCACTGTGTATATTATCCCTGTACTGTGACATCACTGTGTATATTATCCCTGTACTGTGACATCACTGTGTATTATGCCTGTACTGTGACATCACTGTGTATATCATCCCTGTACTGTGACATCACTGTGTATTATCCCTGTACTGTGACATCACTGTGTATTATGCCTGTACTGTGACATTACTGTATATTATCCCTGTACTGTGACATCACTGTGTATATTATCCCTGTACTGTGACATCACTGTGTGTATTATCCCTGTACTGTGACATCACTGTGTATATTATCCCTGTACTGTGACATTACTGTGTGTATTATCCCTGTACTGTGACATCACTGTGTATATTATCCCTGTACTGTGACATCACTGTGTGTATTATCCCTGTACTGTGACTTCACTGTGTGTATTATCCCTGTACTGTGACATCACTGTGTGTATTATCTCTGTACTGTGACATCACTGTGTGTATTATCCCTCTACTGTGACATCACTGTGTATTATCCCTGTACTGTGACATCACTCTGTATATTATCCCTGTACTGTGACATCACTCTGTATATTATCCCTGTACTGTGACATCACTGTGTCTTATTCCTGTACTGTGACATCACTGTGTATTATCCCTGTACTGTCACATCACTGTGTATTATCCCTGTACTGTGACGTCACTGTGTATATTATCCCTCCCTGTACTGTGACATCACTGTGTGTATTATCTCTGTACTGTGACATCACTGTGCATTATCCCTGTACTGTGACATCACTGTGTGTATTATCTCTGTACTGTGACATCACTGTGTATTATCCCTGTACTATGACATCACTGTGTATATTATCCCTCCCTGTACTGTGACATCACTGTGTGTATTATCTCTGTACTGTGACATCACTGTGTATTATCCCTGTACTGTGACATCACTGTGTGTATTATGTCTGTACTGTGACATCACTGTCTGTATTATCTCTGTACTGTGACATCACTGTGTGTATTATCCCTGTACTGTGACATCACTGTGTATTATCCCTGTACTGTAACATCACTGTGTATTATCCCAGTACTGTGACATCACTGTGTATATTATCCCTGTACTGTGACATCACTGTGTATATTATCCCTGTACTGTGACATCACTGTGTATTATCCCTGTACTGTGACATCACTGTATGTATTATCCCTGTACTGTGACATCACTGTGTATATTATCTCTGAACTATAACATCACTGTGTGTTATCTCTATACTGCAACATCACTGTTGATACTTAGACTGCACTGTGACATCATTGTATATATTAAGCCTGTATACGCTAATGCCACTGTACATATTTACCTTGCACTGCGAGTGAGAATACAGGGTAAATGTGCACAGTGACATCACAGTTCAGAGTTAATATAAACAGTAATGTCTCTGTACAGGGACAACAAACAGTTTTGCCACTGCAGGGTTAATAAACGCAGTGTTGTCACAGTAGAGGGTAACTATACAGTGATGTCATTGTACCGGGAAAATATACACAGTGAAGTCAGCATTCAAGAATAATAAACTGTGATGTCACTACAGGGTTGTTATACACAGTGACATTAAATTACAGGATGAAGCACAGTGATGTCAGTTTATTATGAAGCACAGTGATGTCACAGTTTATTATGAAGCACAGTGATGTCACAGTTTATTATGAAGCACAGTGATGTCACAGTTTATTATGAAGCACAGTGATGTCACAGTTTATTATGAAGCACAGTGATGTCACAGTTTATTATGAAGCACGGTGATGTCACAGTTTATTATGAAGCACGGTGATGTCACAGTTTATTATGAAGCACAGTGATGTCACAGTTTATTATGAAGCACAGTGATGTCACAGTTTATTATGAAGCACAGTGATGTCACAGTTTATTATGAAGCACAGTGATGTCAGTTTATTATGAAGCACAGTGATGTCACAGTTTATTATGAAGCACGGTGATGTCACAGTTTATTATGAAGCACGGTGATGTCACAGTTTATTATGAAGCACGGTGATGTCACAGTTTATTATGAAGCACGGTGATGTCACAGTTTATTATGAAGCACGGTGATGTCACAGTTTATTATGAAGCACGGTGATGTCACAGTTTATTATGAAGCACGGTGATGTCAGTTTATTATGAAGCACAGTGATGTCACAGTTTATTATGAAGCACAGCGATGTCACAGTTTATTATGAAGCACAGCGATGTCACAGTTTATTATGAAGCACAGTGATGTCACAGTTTATTATGAAGCACAGTGATGTCACAGTTTATTATGAAGCACAGTGATGTCACAGTTTATTATGAAGCACAGTGATGTCACAGTTTATTATGAAGCACGGTGATGTCACAGTTTATTATGAAGCACAGTGATGTCACAGTTTATTATGAAGCACGGTGATGTCACAGTTTATTATGAAGCACGGTGATGTCACAGTTTATTATGAAGCACGGTGATGTCACAGTTTATTATGAAGCACGGTGATGTCACAGTTTATTATGAAGCACGGTGATGTCAGTTTATTATGAAGCACAGTGATGTCACAGTTTATTATGAAGCACAGTGATGTCACAGTTTATTATGAAGCACAGTGATGTCACAGTTTATTATGAAGCACAGTGATGTCACAATTTATTATGAAGCACAGTGATGTCACAGTTTATTATGAAGCACAGTGATGTCACAGTTTATTATGAAGCACGGTGATGTCACAGTTTATTATGAAGCACAGTGATGTCACAGTTTATTATGAAGCACAGTGATGTCACAGTTTATTATGAAGCACAGTGATGTCACAGTTTATTATGAAGCACAGTGATGTCACAGTTTATTATGAAGCACAGTGATGTCACAGTTTATTATGAAGCACAGTGATGTCACAGTTTACTATGAAGCACAGTGATGTCAGTTTATTATGAAGCACAGTGATGTCACAGTTTATTATGAAGCACAGTGATGTCACAGTTTATTATGAAGCACGGTGATGTCACAGTTTATTATGAAGCACGGTGATGTCACAGTTTATTATGAAGCACAGTGATGTCACAGTTTATTATGAAGCACGGTGATGTCACAGTTTATTATGAAGCACGGTGATGTCACAGTTTATTATGAAGCACGGTGATGTCACAGTTTATTATGAAGCACGGTGATGTCACAGTTTATTATGAAGCACGGTGATGTCACAGTTTATTATGAAGCACGGTGATGTCACAGTTTATTATGAAGCACGGTGATGTCAGTTTATTATGAAGCACAGTGATGTCACAGTTTATTATGAAGCACAGTGATGTCACAGTTTATTATGAAGCACAGTGATGTCACAGTTTATTATGAAGCACAGTGATGTCACAGTTTATTATGAAGCACGGTGATGTCACAGTTTATTATGAAGCACAGTGATGTCACAGTTTATTATGAAGCACGGTGATGTCACAGTTTATTATGAAGCACAGTGATGTCACAGTTTATTATGAAGCACAGTGATGTCACAGTTTATTATGAAGCACAGTGATGTCACAGTTTATTATGAAGCACAGTGATGTCACAGTTTATTATGAAGCACAGTGATGTCACAGTTTATTATGAAGCACGGTGATGTCACAGTTTATTATGAAGCACAGTGATGTCACAGTTTATTATGAAGCACGGTGATGTCACAGTTTATTATGAAGCACAGTGATGTCACAGTTTATTATGAAGCACAGTGATGTCACAGTTTATTATGAAGCACAGTGATGTCACAGTTTATTATGAAGCACAGTAATGTCACAGTTTATTATGAAGCACAGTGATGTCACAGTTTATTATGAAGCACAGTGATGTCACAGTTTATTATGAAGCACAGTGATGTCACAGTTTATTATGAAGCACAGTGATGTCACAGTTTATTATGAAGCACAATGATGTCACAGTTTATCATGAAGCACAGTGATGTCACAGAGACTACAGAATGTACAACTGTACGTATGATGAAGATGGCGGGATGCTATCGAAACGTCACACATACATGGGGGAATAAAACACTTTGTTTTTGCACCTTATCTGGGAGTGCCGCTGGATCTTTAGTTTTGTAGATAGATAGATAGATGATATATAGATAGATGATATATAGATAGATAATAGATATGAGATAGATAGATAGATAATAGATATGAGATAGATAGATATGAGATAGATAGATAGATCAGTGTATCCCAACCAGGGGGCCTCTAGCTATTCCAAAACAACAACTCCCAGCATGTCTTTGGCTTTATAAGCATACTGACAGTTGTAGTTTTGCAACAGCTGGAGGCCCCCTGGTTGGGAAACACTGATCTATCTATCTATCTATCTATCTATTTATCTATCTATCTATCAATCATCTATCTATCCATCTATCTGCTATCTATCTATATCATATCTATCAACTATCTATCTATCATCTATTAATCTATCTTTCTATCTATCTCATACTGGTGAACTAGCTGTACCCCCCTGATGGCCATGAGAGCTGCTAGTGACCTACTGCTGCTAGGGGGGGCACAAGGGGGGGGGGGCAATCATGGTGCTGGTGCTGTCAAACTTGCTGTGGTCGGGGAGTATGCGGTGGTATGTGGCCTAATGCTCACCTCTGGGGCCGGACCTGGAGAGGGCACCGGGCCCCCTCTCACGCTGGGCCCCTGTGCAGCTGAACCGGCTGCACAGGCGATATGTCCGCCTCTGCGATAAGTATACATGAATAGGGGTGTCACGATGCCGGCTGGCAGGAGGTGGATCCTCTGTGCCAGAGAGGGATTGGCGTGGACCGTGCTAGTGGACCGGTTCTAAGTCACTACTGGTATTCACCAGAGCCCGCCGCAAAGCGGGATGGTCTTGCTGCGGCGGTAGTGACCAGGTCGTATCCACTAGCAACGGCTCATCCTCTCTGACTGCTGAAGATAGGCGCGGTACAAGGGAGTAGACAAAGGCAAGGTCGGACGTAGCAGAAGGTCGGGGCAGGCAGCAAGGATCGTAGTCAGGGGCAACGGCAGGAGGTCTGGAACACAGGCTAGGAACAAACAAGGGAACGCTTTCACTAGGCACAAGGGCAACAAGATCCGGCGAGGGAGTGCAGGGGAAGTGAGGTATATATAAGGAGTGCACAGGTGAACACACTAATTAGAACCACTGCGCCAATCAGCGGCGCAGTGGCCCTTTAAATCGCAGGGACCCGGCGCGCGCGCGCCCTAGGGAGCGGGGCCGCGCGCGCCGGGACAGGACCGACGGAGAGCGAGTCAGGTACGGGAGCCGGGGTGCGCATCGCGAGCGGGCGCCACCCGCATCGCGAATCGCATCCCGGCTGGAGGCGGTACCGCAGCGCACCCGGTCAGTGGATCTGACCGGGGCGCTGCAGCAACGAGGATGAGGCGAGCGCTCCGGGGAGGAACGGGGACCCGGAGCGCTCGGCGTAACAGTACCCCCCCCTTGGGTCTCCCCCTCTTCTTGGGTCCAAAGAACCTGAGGATCAAAAACTCAATTCTTTCGTGATGAGGTCCGATGCACATTAGGAGGGGTTCCGTGCGGTAACACACGGCACAGTCCAATCTTTCATTGTTAACACAATTGATGTAGAGGGGTCTGGCGAGACTGGTCACAGGGATGTTGAACCTGTTGATAAGAGAGGCCAAAAAAAAATTTCCTGCAGATCCGGAATCCAAGAAGGCCATAGTAGAGAAGGAGAAGGTAGAGGCAGATATCCGCACAGGCACAGTAAGGCGTGGAGAAGCAGAGTTGACATCAAGAACTGTGTCACCTTTGTGCGGAGTCAGCGTACGTCTTTCCAGGCGGGGAGGACGGATAGGACAATCCTTCAGGAAGTGTTCGGTACCAGCATAGTACAGGCAAAGATTCTCCATGCGGCGTCGTGTCCTCTCTTGAGGTGTCAAGCGAGACCGGTCAACTTGCATAGCCTCCACGGCGGGAGGCACAGGAACGGATTGCAGAGGACCAGAGGAGAGAGGAGCCGGGGAGAAAAAACGCCTCGTGCGAACAAAGTCCATATCCAGGCGGAGCTCCAGACGCCATCCGGAAAAACGCATGTCAATGCGAGTGGCAAGATGAATGAGTTCATGTAGGTTAGCAGGAGTTTCTCGTGCGGCCAGAACATCTTTAATGTTGCTGGATAGGCCTTTTTTAAAGGTCGCGCAGAGAGCCTCACTATTCCAGGACAACTCGGAAGCAAGAGCACGGAACTGAATGGCGTACTCGCCAACGGAAGAAACACCCTGGGCCAGGTTCAGCAGGGCAGTCTCGGCAGAAGAAGCTCGGGCAGGCTCCTCGAAGACACCACGGACCTCAGCGAAGAAGGACTGGACTGTGGCTGTGGCAGGATCATTGCGGTCCCAGAGCGGTGTGGCCCAAGACAAGGCCTTTCCAGAAAGGAGACCACGGCAGAGTCTAGAGTCCCCATCAAATTTGTCCGGCAGGGACAAGCAGGGGTTAGGAGCGGACGGACGCTGCGGAGGAGTTGCAGGAGCCGGCGGAGGAGATGGTTGTTGCAGTTGCAGCTGCTGTGTCTGTGACTGCAGTTGCTGTATCTGCGGCAGCAGCTGCTGTATCTGCAGTTGCTGTGTCACGGTGGTCAAGTATGCCAGCTGGTGATTTCGTTGGGTGATCATTAGGGACTGCTGGGCAATCACCGTGGAAATGTCGGCAAGACTTGACAGCGGCACCTCAGCGGAATCCATGGCCGGATCTACTGTCACGATGCCGGCTGGCAGGAGGTGGATCCTCTGTGCCAGAGAGGGATTGGCGTGGACCGTGCTAGTGGACCGGTTCTAAGTCACTACTGGTATTCACCAGAGCCCGCCGCAAAGCGGGATGGTCTTGCTGCGGCGGTAGTGACCAGGTCGTATCCACTAGCAACGGCTCAACCTCTCTGACTGCTGAAGATAGGCGCGGTACAAGGGAGTAGACAAAGGCAAGGTCGGACGTAGCAGAAGGTCGGGGCAGGCAGCAAGGATCGTAGTCAGGGGCAACGGCAGGAGGTCTGGAACACAGGCTAGGAACAAACAAGGGAACGCTTTCACTAGGCACAAGGGCAACAAGAACCGGCGAGGGAGTGCAGGGGAAGTGAGGTATATATAAGGAGTGCACAGGTGAACACACTAATTAGAACCACTGCACCAATCAGCGGCGCAGTGGCCCTTTAAATCGCAGAGACCCGGCGCGCGCGCGCCCTAGGGAGCGGGGCCGCGCGCGCCGGGACAGGACCGACGGAGAGCGAGTCAGGTACGGGAGCCGGGGTGCGCATCGCGAGCGGGCGCCACCCGCATCGCGAATCGCATCCCGGCTGGAGGCGGTACCGCAGCGCACCCGGTCAGTGGATCTGACCGGGGCGCTGCAGCAACGAGGATGAGGCGAGCGCTCCGGGGAGGAACGGGGACCCGGAGCGCTCGGCGTAACAAGGGGACAGCATTAGAGACAGTACACATAAGTATACATGAATAGGGGACAGCATTAGAGACAGTACACATAAGTATACATGAAATGGGGGACAGCATAAGAGACAGTACACATAAGTATAAATGAATAGGGGACAGCATTCTAGACAGTACACATAAGCAGGGGCGGACACAGACAACAGAGGGCCCCTGTGCAAAGAATATGCCTGGGCCCCCATCCCCCCCCCAACCAAGGAAATATGTTTGCTAGGTAAGCAGGTAGTACGTTTGCAAGTAGTAAATTAGGTAAGTAGAACATTCTCTAAGTAGGTAGGCAAGTAGTAAGTTTGCAAGTTATTTAGGCAGGTAGTAAGTTCTGTTGGTAGGAAGGCAAGTAAAAGGTTTGCCGCTAGGTAGGTAGGCTACCGTATACGTTTGTTAGGTAGGCAGGAAAAGCATTTGCTAGGTAGGTAATATGTTTGGTTGGTAGGTAGGCAGGTATATGTTTGGTTGGTAGGTGGGTGGCCACGTTACATTTGGTAGGTAGGCCCTTAGTCCAGTGTTTTCCAAACAGGCTTTGGCTGTTTGGGCATGCTGGGAGTTGTAGTTTTGTAACAGCTGGAGGCACTCAGGTTGGGAAACACTGGACTAAGGGCCCAACTACCCACCAAAATGCCACCTTCTGCTGCAAAACTCTAACTTCCAGCTTAAGACTGTCCGAGCATGCTGGGAGTTGTAGTTTTGCAACAGATGGAGAGACAATGTTTCGAAAACACTGCCGTAGTTAGTGTTTCCAAACCTGGGGGCCTCCAGCTGTTTCAAAACTACAACTCCCAGCATGCCCGGACAGTCTTAAGCTGGGAGTTAGAGTTTTTCAACAGCTGGAGGCACCCAGGTTGGAAAACAATGGACTAAGGACCTACCTACCAAACCTGAGTGTCTCCAGCTGTTGCAGAACTATAACTCCCAGCATGCCTGGACAGCTAAAGACTGTCAGGGGAATGCTGGGAGTTGTAGTTTTGCAACAGCTGGAAGTCCCCAGGTTGGAAAATACTGACTAAGGCAGTGTTTTCAAAACAGTGTCTCTCCAGGTGGTCCAAAACTACAACTCCCAGCATTCCCGGACAGTCTCTAGCTGTCAAGGCATGCTGGAAGTTATAGTTTTGCAACAGCTGGAGGCACACTTATTTGTAAACACTGGTGTAACACTGGAGGCACATTGATTTGTAAAACTGGTGCTGAAACAATGATGACACTGAGCGCACTGTGATTCACTGACCTGCAGGAAAAGCAGAAGGCGGCGAACAAGAACGGGACACAAATATTGGAGCAACGGGGGAGCATAGACAGTTGAGTTAGTTTCTTTTGGAATAATTTTCATCCCTGGCACAGTGGATAAAACTAAAATAAAATACTAAAAGCCAGCAAGTAGAAGTAAAACGTCCGTCTTTATTCAGGGTTCTTCCTTAAAAGCCTTCACGGTGGCAGACAAACCGTGAAAATATCAAAAATATGAACTATTGCACAAACAGAGGGGGGTCCCAAGCATGGCTGACGCGTTTCTGATCTATCCATCCTTACTCACAGCCTGTAGATCCTCAAATGAGGCACCCTTATATACTCCAGGGCATTTTCCCCATTCCCACAGGAAGGGGAGGGACAGGTCCACATCACATGTGCACATGATTAAAACAAAAACATGGGACCACACACAGATAAATTATTCAGAGACATATCAGTAATGTAATATTAAATCTGTTTTGCTATTTAGACCATGGGGTTGAATGCAATTCAAAAGATAAATCCACATGATTTCCCTATTGTGGAGGGATCGAATATGGTCACCTCCCCTTTTATTTAGCTTCACCTTCTCAATGCCTGAGAACCTGAGGGAAGTGGTGTCTGAATTATGACATATTAGAAAATGTTTAGATATGTTAGAAATGTTCGAGCTTAAAGGGCCAGCAGCATGTCTAATGTGCTCTTGCATGCGTTTTTTTAAGGGACCTTTTGGTGGAACCCACATATGTTAAGTGACATTGTGTGCACATGATTTTATATAAAACAAAAGTGCTATCACAGTTTATAAAGTTGTGAATTACATGGCATTTGCCATCCACCGTACCTTCTATTTTCTGGCATTTTTCGGCAAAGGGACATACCACACACCGCGATTTACCGCACTTGTGGAAGCCCTTGGTGCTAATCCATTGGGTGGTAACACTAGCCATGTCCACCATACTGGGAACAAGGAGATTGGATAGAGTAGATGCCCGCCTCGCTGCAAATCTCACACCTGACTTTATAATCTCCCCTACCGTGGGATCTGTTGATAGCAAAGGTAAGTGTTTAATTACAATGCGTTTGATGTCATTAAATTCTGGACTGTACGTGGTGACAAATGTAGGACAATCTTGTGATTCAGTTGGTTGCTTACTTGTAAAAAGGGATTTTCGATCCATAGGATCCACTCTCGACCAAGCTTTTTTCAAGAGCCATCCAGGGTAACCTCGAGCCGCTAGGCGTGTGCATGCTGCATCAGCTTCCCTGCGGTACACCTTGGCGGAAGAACTGTTCCGCTTAATTCGTATAGGTTCACCTACTGGTATGGCTCTTACTGTTTGTTTGGAATGGCATGAATTCGCCCTTAGGATGGTATTGCCTGATATCTTTTTTCTGTAAGGATCAACCTCAATTTTATTTGTATCAGGGACATCCAAAAAGGGGGTTTCACTTTTACACCATGTGTGGGTAAGCGTAAGATTGAAACGATTATTATTGATATATGTCATGAATGCATCAACGGTCAGATGGTCAGACGACCAAATGATGAACACATCGTCTACATACCTCCCATACCATGCGAGGCATGTGGAAAATGGATTGGTGTCAGAAAAAATAAACTGCTCCTCCCACCAAAAAACAAACAGCTTAGCCCGAGCTGGTGATGACTTTGCTCCCATTGAAGCACCCGTGCGCTGCAAATAAAAATTGTTACCAAACATAAAATAATTGTGTTTTAACACAAAATCTACCACCTCAATAATGTAATGTCTCAAATCCACAGAATATTTAGAAAATCTCATCAGTATATCCGAGATAGCTGATAATGCCAGATTTTGCGGAATACTGGAATAGAGCGATTCAATGTCGCAAGTAAGCCATGACAGAGAATCGCTCCATGTGAATTCATCCATGATTTTTAGCAAGTGCTTAGTGTCCTTGATATAACTTGGGCATTGCATAACCAGAGGTTGCAGTACTGAGTCCAACCACTCGCATAGGTGCTCGTTATGGGATCCGATCCCCGCCACGATTGGACGCATCGGCGGCGGGAATCGGTCCTTGTGCAGCTTGGGTAGCGAGTGGAAGATAGGAATAATTGGAGCATGCATGAAAATATAATCCACTTCTTTTTGGGTCAAAATAGATCTGGCTTTCCCCTCTTCCAACAGAGTCAACAGTTCTTTTTTAAAAGGTTCAGTGGGATCCCCACAAAGTTTAAGGTAAGTTTTATCATCAGATAGTAGATTTTCATTTAAATTGATATACAGTCCCGTGTCCATACATACTACCAAGCCGCCTTTATCGGTGGATCGGATCGTCAAATTTTTGTTTTTCTTTAGTTTCTTTATGGCAGCAGCCTCCATTTAATTCAAATTAGGATGAGTTGTATTGGACATTACTTTTGATTGTAGATTAACCAAATCTTTCATGATAAGGTCCTGGAACCAATCAAAAATTGCTGGTCTGGTCTGTATGGGGTAAAAATTTTGGTTTTTAGTGGAGAAGGTATGTGCAGTATTCACTTCATCACAAATTGATATCCCACTATTTTCAAGGAGACGGAGATCTCTAAAAGCAATTTGTTCTGCTAACGTATGCATTAGTGGTAAATCAGGGTTTATAGAAAGTTGAGGTGGGTCCGATGGTTCATCAGCATTTTCCACAAAAAAATGTTTCTTAACTGTTAAAGTTCTCACAAATTTATTTATATCCAAAATTGTCCGATAAACATCAAAATGATGTGTAGGAGAGAAACCCAGTCCTTTCCACAGGACCGAGGTTCCTTCATCTGTATTGATTTGTGCAGAAATGTTAATGACTTGAAAATCCTCTTTTATTACTTTTTCCGTTTGTCCTTGTTACGCTCCGAAGCTCTTCTTCCTATGTTTTCTGCCACCGTGCCTTCCTCGTTTTTTGACTGTCTTCTCGCATTGCGATTCTTGTGAGTGTTCACATATTGCGGTTCTGAGTCCCCGCTAGTGTCCGTGGTATCTGAACAATCTGAATTTTCAGTAAACTCCTGGTCAGAAGAACTAAATTCACATGGAGCGATTCTCTGTCGTGGCTTACTTGCGACATTGAATCGCTCTATTCCAGTATTCCGAAAAACCTGGCATTATCAGCTATCTCGGATATACTGATGAGATTTTCTAAATATTCTGTGGATTTGAGACATTACATTATTGAGGTGGTAGATTTTGTGTTAAAACACAATTATTTTATGTTTGGTAACAATTTTTATTTGCAGCGCACGGGTGCTTCAATGGGAGCAAAGTCATCACCAGCTCGGGGTAACCTTTTTGTTTTTTGGTGGGAGGAGCAGTTTATTTTTTCTGACACCAATCCATTTTCCACATGCCTCGCATGGTATGGGAGGTATGTAGACGATGTGGTCATCATTTGGTCGTCCGACCATCTGACCGTTGATGCATTCATGACATATATCAATAATAATCGGTTCAATCTTAAAGGGGTATTCCAGGCAAAAACGTTTTTATATATATCAACTGGCTCCAGAAAGTTAAACAGATTTGTAAATTACTTCTATTAAAAAATCTTAACCCTTTCAGTTCTTATGAGTTTCTGAAGTTAAGGTTGTTATTTTCTGTCTAAGTGCTCTCTGATGACACCTGTCTTGGGAAACGCCCAGTTTAGAAGAGGGTTGCTATGGGGATTTTCTTCTAAACTGGGCGTTGCCCGAGACAGGTGTCATCAGAGAGGACTTAGACAGAAAAAAACAACCTTAACTTCAGAAGGTCATAAGTACTGAAAGGATTAAGATTTTTTAATAGATGTAATTTACAAATCTGTTTAACTTTCTGGAGCCAGTTGATATATAAAAAAAAGTTTGGGCCTGGAATACCCCTTTAAGTCCCAGGATGCCCTTGGTCCTAGTGGGGTTAAAAGGTCAAAAGATTAAAATATATAAACTAAGAATACACTGTGAAGTACGGGGGTATACTCGGCAGGCCTACAGAAATATTTTTCTAAAACATGTTTTTATGTACTTGATGTATTTCTAGGTGTATATTAATATATATATATATATATATATATATATATATATATATATATATGTCAAAGAAGAAAGCAGCACTCCTAAAGCGTGAGTAGGTGCCTCCAGCTAGGATCCGGGTCCAGGATCCTGCATACGTAGTTCCAAGGAAAATACTGTGGCACTCAAGGTATGGTGAAAAAATGAAAACTATTTATTCATCCCAAATGTGCAAAGAGCGACGTTTCGATGGTCTCACACCATCATTATCAAGTGGCTTGATAATGATGGTGTGAGACCATTGAAACGTTGCTCTTTGCACATTGTACATGAATCCTGGACACGGACCCTAGCTGGAGGCACCTACTCACGCCTGGAACTATATATATATATATATATAATATATATATATATATATATATATATATATATATATACACACACACAAATCAAAAAATATGTTGCAGTCTCTTGTAATACCTTTTTTATTGGACTAACAGAATTTTGTAGAGACAAGCTTTCAGGATTCCTCAAGGACTAATGATTAAAGGACTTTATAAATTATCAGGGAGGAATCCCAAAAGTTTGTCTCTACAAAATTCTGCTAGTCCAATAAAAAAGGTATTACAATCTGCATCACTGGACTAATACGGCTACTCACATTTACTATACAGATATACACATACCTGAAGATGGTTTAGAACCCTGTGATGTCACACATGCTTGTGATGATGTCATCGTAAGCTGTACAAGGAGGTGCGCGCCGGCTGCAGTCTCTTCAGTGTGTTTTGCATTCACAACCTGTGGTGCAAAGTGTTTGTTAGAGAGTTTCTATTTGCGATAGAGAATTCAAGATTTTGACCGTTCCTTGTCTGAAGAGAGAACCACAAGGTAAGTCTCAGCCTCTTCTATTCATACATACACAGGGCTTTTTGTTTGACAGTTTTTTTTTATTGCTGTTGCTTTTTTTTTAGCATAAAAAACAAGAAATTAATTTCCAAAAGAAATAACAAAAGTTATATTTCTCATAGCATTGTGACAATACTTGGCTTAGGCATTAAACATAATAAAACGCACAGATAGTATCATGACCAGAGCTTTTTCTTGCAAAACTGCTAAAATGCAATTATGCCCAAAAAAGCCCCCAAGAAAAAGAGTCCTAATTCATGAAGTTCTAAAAGATATAAGTCTATGAGAAAGATTTGGTGGTGTAGTAAAAGAATAACAGAAAGATTAGGGCAGAAATATAATATTATATAATAGAATTCTGTGTGTACTAACAATAGAAATACTCCGGGTACTCCGAAAGGGAAAATTATCAAATCAACTAGTGGCAGAAACTCATATAGGGTACGGATAGATCCCAATGAGGTGGGGTAGGTTCATTATTAGTAAATGTATATAGCAGGATAGCCCAATTGTATCTACAGTATGAAGTTCACATGGCCCAGTGACCATACAGCCAAGCCCTTATAATCCACCATTACTGGGACAGATTCAGGGTTATCAGATATTACTATGACAGGAGAGGTTCAGGTTTATCAGATATTACTAGGACCGGACAGGTTCAGGGTTATCAGATATTACTATGACCGGACAGGTTTAGGGTTATCAGATATTACTAGGACCGGACAGGTTTAGGGTTATCAGATATTACTAGGACCGGACAGGTTCAGGGTTATCAGATATTACTAGGACCGGAGAGGTTCAGGTTTATCAGATATTACTAGGACCGGACAGGTTCAGGGTTATCAGATATTACTAGGACCAGACAGAATCAGGGTTGTCAGATATTACTAGGACCGGACAGGTTCAGGGTTATCAGATATTACTAGGACCGGACAGGTTCAGGGTTATCAGATATTATTAGGACCGGACAGGTTCAGGGTTATCAGATATTACTAGGACCGGACAGGTTCAGGGTTATCAGATATTACTAGGACCGGACAGGTTCAGGGTTATCAGATATTACTGGGACCGGACAGGTTCAGGGTTATCAGATATTACTAGGACCGGAGAGGTTCAGGTTTATCAGATATTACTAGGACCGAACAGGTTCAGGGTTATCAGATATTACTAGGACCGGACAGGTTCAGGGTTATCAGATATTACTAGGACCGGAGAGGTTCAGGTTTATCAGATATTACTAGGATAGGACAGGTTCAGGGTTATCAGATATTACTAGGACCGGACAGAATCAGGGTTGTCAGATATTACTAGGACCGGACAGGTTCAGGGTTATCAGATATTACTAGGACCGGACAGGTTCAGGGTTATCAGATATTACTAGGACTGGACAGGTTCAGCGTTATCAGATATTACTAGGACCGGACAGGTTTAGGGTTATCAGATATTACTAGGAACGGACAGGTTCAGGGTTATCAGATATTACTAGGACCGGACAGGTTCAGGGTTATCAGATATTACAAGGACTGGACAGGTTCAGGGTTATCAGATATTACTAGGACTGGACAGGTTCAGGGTTATCAGATATTACTAGGACCGGACAGGTTCAGGGTTATCAGATATTACTAGGACTGGACAGGTTCAGGGTTATCAGACATTGGTAACCTCAGGGAAGACGTCTCCATATAAAACACTTATAGAGAAGCGTCTTCTTCTGAGGCTGCGATGGTCTTAGTGTTATCTTGTGGTTCTGTGCTGGACATTTCTGCTCTGTATGAAGGATCTATTGTATAATGACAGGAATGATGACATGTTGTCTAATGTGTTCACTTATCTCTCTCTCTAGTGTTTTCAGGCTCTGACCTGTGACCATGGCCTCTCCACAAGACCCATTGCTGAAGGAGGAGGAAGAAGCAATGGAGGACCATAGTGATATGGATGTAGAAAAGGGCGATATCCCTGAGAGGCAGAACCTGCCATCTCTAAGCGTGATGTCCACCGCACGTTCCATCATCACCGTAGTGATCCTCGCCTTTGTTAATTTGCTCATCTATGCAAATCGCTCCAGCGTGGCGGGGGTGCTGCCTTATATACAGAAAGCATATGACACCAATGCTAGTCTGTCCGGCTTATTGAATACATTGTTCATTGGAAGCTACGTGCTGGTCGCACCAATTGCCGGATATTTGGGCGACCACTGTAATAAGAAATATACTGTTTGCGCAGGAGTCATCGTTTGGCTGAGCATGACACTTACCCTGTCATTCATCCCTGACGGGTATTTCCTGCTCTTCCTGCTGACGAGTGGACTGGTTGGGGCCGGAGAGGCGACTTTCTGCACCATCGCCCCCTCCATCATTGCAGACCTTTTTACAAGTGACCAGCGGACCCGCATGCTGAACGTGTTTTACTCCGTCATACCTGTAGGCTGCGGACTAGGATACATCATCGGGCCCAAAGTGACTGATGCAGCAAGGGGTGATTGGCACTGGGCATTTCGGGTCACCCCTGGCCTGGGCCTCCTAGCTGTGGCTTTGATGATTTTGGTCACAAAGGAGCTTCCAAGAACGACTACAAACGGGAAGAAGAACAACAAATCCCAGAAGTTTGCCAAATGGGCAACAGATCTGAAAAAACTATTTAAAAATCGAAGCTTCATGTTAACCACCATGGGATCGACGGCGGTATCCTTCATAGTGGGAGCCATAGGTGTATGGGGTCCGTCATACCTGACCCACGCACGAACACTCCTACAAGAGAAGGACCCTTGCCGTGCTGAACCTTGTGACTATCACGACATCCTAATATTTGGTGTGGTTACAGTCGTTTCCGGCATTCTGGGAGTTGTAGCAGGGACGGAGATAAGTAAAAGATATCGCAAATCCAACCCACGGGCGGACCCGCTTGTGTGTGGATGCGCGATGATGCTCTCTGCCCCTTTTCTTCTGTTGGCATTGACTTTTGGCAACATCAGCCTCGTTGCCACCAACATCTTCATCTTCATCGGAGAGACGCTTCTGTCAGTAAATTTCACCCTCATATCTGACATTATACTAAAAGTAGTAACTCCGTGGAGGAGATCTTCAGCCCTGGCCGTGCAGATGACAATCTATCACCTCCTAGGTGACGCCGGCAGCCCGTACCTCATCGGCCTGATATCTGACACCTACGAACGAGGATATGCCAAATCCCCTCTTCTGAAATACCGCAGCCTGGAGTATGCCCTCATGACCTGCACCATAATGGCAGTCATCGGAGGGGCCTTCTTCATGGCCACGGCCCTATATATAGAGAGGGACGAAAAAGAAGCAGAGATGGAATCAGAACCTCCGTCATCCTCCTCCTCCTCACTGCTTCCTGCCGATGAGGACCGCGCTTCAGACTGAGGAAAAGTCATTGCTTACCTTTATCTCGTTTACTTCATTAAAAAAAAATTATGAAAAAAATAACTGCATTTGTTCTATTTTCCACTTTACCCCTTATTCTCTACCCAGGGGCGGACACAGACAGCAGAGGGCCCTTGTGCAAAGAATGTGCCTGTGCCCCCCCCCCAAAACATCAATTGTTCAGCACCCCCCCCCCCCCTCCATGTGTCACTTACTCAGGTGGACCCCCATATGTCACTTGCTGTATAAGTTTCTAATTATTTATTAAGGCCTCCCATATGCCGCAGCTCATTCAAGACCCCCCACATTAGGTAGCATAGATTCCCAACATTAGGTAGCATAGATTCCCCACATTAGGTAGCATAGTTTCCTCACATTAGGTAGCATAGTTTCCCCACATTAGGTAGCATAGATTCCCTATATTAGGTAGCAGTTTCCCCACATTAGGTAGCATAGTTTGCCCACATTAGGTAGCATAGTTTCCCCACATTAGGTAGCATAGTTTCCCCACAATAGGTAGCACAGATTCCCCACATTAGGTAACATAGTTTCCCCACATTAGGTAGCATAGTTTCCCCACATTAGGTAGCACAGATTCCCCACATTGGGTAACATAGTTTCCCCACATTATGTAGCATAGTTTCCCCACATTAGGTAGCACAGATTCCCCACATCAGGTAACATAGTTTCCCCACATTAGGTAACATAGTTTCCCCACATTAGGTAACATAGTTTACCCACATTAGGTAGCATAGTTTACCCACATTAGGTAGCATAGCCTCCCCACATTAGGTAGCATACTTTCCCCACATTAGGTAGCATAGTTTCCCCACATTAGGTAGCACAGATTCCCCACATTAGGTAACATAGTTTCCCCACATTAGGTAGCATAGATTCCTCACATTAGGTAGCCATAGCCCCCCCAAACACACAGACAGACACAGACACACACAGAGACACACTTACCTGACCTGCACAGCGCTTCTCCTCTCTGGCAGCGGCCTGACGAGTGACGTCACTGACGTCCTCCTGAGCGGGTCTGCAGAAGTACGTCACTTGTGCGACGTCCCTCGTCAGAGCCCGGTCGGCCGGAGGCAGACTCACTGTCTAAAGTGCCCGCTGCGCTATTATACCCCGCAGCTGCTTGAACCTACTAGGCACAAAAAAAAAAAAGGGGGCAGCAAAATGCCGCCCCTGAAAAGTGCTACCTGGGACTTATGGTCCCACTGGGTCCCATGGTAGGGCCGACCAGAGGTGGCTCTAGACTTTGTGAGGCCTTAGGCGAAACTTGAACATGAGGCCCTGCTTTATTTTCAGCTGAAATTACATGGTGGTCTGGCTTTGAGATGGTTATACTGTGACATCACTGTGTATTATCCCTGTACTGTGACATCACTGTGTATTATCTCTGTACTGTGCCATCACTCTGTGTATTATCCCTGTAATGTGACATCACTGTGTATTAACTCTGTACTGTGCCATCACTGTGTATTATCCCTGTACTGTGACGTCACTGTGTATTATCTCTGTACTGTGCCATCACTCTGTGTATTATCCCTGTACTGTGACATCACTGTGTGTATTATCCCTGTACTGTGACATCACTGTGTGTATTATCCCTGTACTGTGACATCACTGTGTGTGTTACGCCGAGCGCTCCGGGTCCCCGCTCCTCCCCGGAGCGCTCGCTTCACTCCCTCCGCTGCAGCGCTCCGGTCACGTCCTCTGACCCGGGGCGCTGCGATCCCGCTGCCAGCCGGGATGCGATTCGCGATGCGGGTAGCGCCCGCTCGCGATGCGCACCCCGGCTCCCCTACCTGACTCGCTCCCCGTCTGTTCTGTCCCGGCGCGCGCGGCCCCGCTCCCTAGGGCGCGCGCGCGCCGGGTCTCTGCGATTTAAAGGGCCACTGCGCCGCTGATTGGCGCAGTGGTTCCAATTAGGGTTATCACCTGTGCACTTCCCTATATTACCTCACTTCCCTTGCACTCCCTTGCCGGATCTTGTTGCCTTAGTGCCAGTGAAAGCGTTCCCTGTGTGTTCCTTGCCTGTGTTTCCAGACCTTCTGCCGTTGCCCCTGACTACGATCCTTGCTGCCTGCCCCGACCTTCTGCTACGTCCGACCTTGCTTCTGCCTACTCCCTTGTACCGCGCCTATCTTCAGCAGCCAGAGAGGTGAGCCGTTGCTAGTGGATACGACCTGGTCACTACCGCCGCAGCAAGACCATCCCGCTTTGCGGCGGGCTCTGGTGAAAACCAGTAGTGGCTTAGAACCGGTCCACTAGCACGGTCCACGCCAATCCCTCTCTGGCACAGAGGATCCACTACCTGCCAGCCGGCATCGTGACAGTAGATCCGGCCATGGATCCCGCTGAAGTTCCTCTGCCAGTTGTCGCTGACCTCACCACGGTGGTCGCCCAGCAGTCACAACAGATAGCGCATCAAGGCCAACAGCTGTCTCAACTGACCGTTATGCTACAACAGTTACTACCACAGCTTCAGCAGTCATCTCCGCCGCCAGCTCCTGCACCTCCTCCGCAGCGAGTGGCCGCTCCTGGGCTACGCCTATCCTTGCCGGATAAATTTGATGGGGACTCTAAGTTTTGCCGTGGCTTTCTTTCCCAGTGTTCCCTGCATCTGGAGATGATGTCGGACCTCTTTCCCACTGAAAGGTCTAAAGTGGCTTTCGTAGTCAGCCTTCTGTCCGGAAAAGCCCTGTCATGGGCCACACCGCTCTGGGACCGCAATGACCCCGTCACTGCCTCTGTACACTCCTTCTTCTCGGAAATCCGAAGTGTCTTTGAGGAACCTGCCCGAGCCTCTTCTGCTGAGACTGCCCTGTTGAACCTGGTCCAGGGTAATTCTTCCGTTGGCGAGTATGCCGTACAATTCCGTACTCTTGCTTCAGAATTGTCCTGGAATAATGAGGCCCTCTGCGCGACCTTCAAAAAAGGCCTATCCAGCAACATTAAAGATGTTCTGGCCGCACGAGAAATTCCTGCTAATCTACATGAACTTATTCACCTAGCCACTCGCATTGACATGCGTTTTTCCGAAAGGCGTCAGGAACTCCGCCAAGATATGGACTCTGTTCGCACGAGGCGTTTCTCCTCCTCGGCTCCTCTCTCCTCTGGTCCCCTGCAATCTGTTCTTGTGCCTTCCGCCGTGGAGGCTATGCAGGTCGACCGGTCTCGCCTGACACCTCAAGAGAGGACACGACGCCGTATGGAGAACCTCTGCCTGTACTGTGCTAGTACCGAACACTTCCTGAGGGATTGTCCTATCCGTCCTCCCCGCCTGGAAAGACGTACGCTGACTCCGCACAAAGGTGAGACAGTCCTTGATGTCTACTCTGCTTCTCCACGTCTTACAGTGCCTGTGCGGATGTCTGCCTCTGCCTTCTCCTTCCCTGCTGTGGCCTTCTTGGACTCTGGATCTGCAGGAAATTTTATTTTGGCCTCTTTCGTCAACAGGTTCAACATCCCGGTGACCAGTCTCGCCAGACCCCTCTACATCAATTGTGTAAATAATGAAAGATTGGACTGTACCATACGTTTCCGCACGGAGCCCCTTCTTATGAGCATCGGATCTCATCATGAGAGGATTGAACTTTTGGTCCTCCCCAATTGCACCTCAGAAATTCTCCTTGGACTTCCCTGGCTTCAACTTCATTCCCCAACCCTGGATTGGTCCACTGGGGAGATCAAGAGTTGGGGGCCCTCTTGTTCCAAGAACTGTCTAAAACCGGTTCCCAGTAACCCTTGCCGTAACTCTGTGGTTCCTCCAGTAACCGGTCTCCCTAAGGCCTATATGGACTTCGCGGATGTTTTCTGCAAAAAACAAGCTGAGACTCTACCTCCTCACAGGCCTTATGATTGCCCTATCGACCTCCTCCCGGGTACTACTCCACCCCGGGGCAGAATTTATCCTCTCTCTGCCCCAGAGACTCTTGCCATGTCCGAATACGTCCAGGAGAATCTAAAAAAGGGCTTTATCCGTAAATCCTCCTCTCCTGCCGGAGCCGGATTTTTCTTTGTGTCCAAAAAAGATGGCTCCCTACGTCCTTGCATTGACTACCGCGGTCTTAATAAAATCACGGTTAAGAACCGCTACCCCTTACCCCTCATCTCTGAACTCTTTGATCGCCTCCAAGGTGCCCACATCTTCACTAAATTGGACTTAAGAGGCGCCTATAACCTCATCCGCATCAGAGAGGGGGACGAGTGGAAAACGGCATTTAACACCAGAGATGGACACTTTGAGTATCTGGTCATGCCCTTTGGACTGTGCAATGCCCCTGCCGTCTTCCAAGACTTTGTCAATGAAATTTTTCGTGATCTGTTATACTCCTGTGTTGTTGTATATCTGGACGATATCCTAATTTTTTCTGCCAATCTAGAAGAACACCGCCAGCATGTCCGTATGGTTCTTCAGAGACTTCGTGACAACCAACTCTATGCCAAAATTGAGAAATGTCTGTTTGAATGCCAATCTCTTCCTTTTCTAGGATATTTGGTCTCTGGCCAGGGACTACAGATGGATCCAGACAAACTCTCTGCCGTCTTAGATTGGCCACGCCCCTCCGGACTCCGTGCTATTCAACGCTTTTTGGGGTTCGCCAATTATTACAGGCAATTTATTCCACATTTTTCTACCATTGTGGCTCCTATCGTGGCTTTAACCAAAAAAAATGCTGATCCCAAGTCCTGGCCTCCTCAAGCAGAAGACTCCTTTAAACGACTCAAGTCTGCCTTTTCTTCGGCTCCCGTGCTCTCCAGACCTGACCCTTCCAAACCCTTCCTATTGGAGGTTGATGCCTCCTCAGTGGGAGCTGGAGCTGTTCTTCTACAAAAAAATTCTTCCGGGCATGCTGTCACTTGTGGTTTTTTCTCTAGGACCTTCTCTCCAGCGGAGAGGAACTACTCCATCGGGGATCGAGAGCTTCTAGCCATTAAATTAGCACTTGAGGAATGGAGGCATCTGCTGGAGGGATCAAGATTTCCTGTTATTATCTACACCGACCACAAGAACCTCTCCTACCTCCAGTCTGCCCAACGGCTGAATCCTCGCCAGGCCCGGTGGTCTCTGTTCTTTGCCCGATTTAATTTTGAGATTCACTTTCGTCCTGCCGATAAGAACATTAGGGCCGATGCTCTCTCTCGTTCCTCGGATGCCTCAGAAGTTGATCTCCCTCCGCAACACATCATTCCACCTGACTGCCTGATCTCCACTTCTCCTGCCTCCATCAGGCAGACTCCTCCAGGAAAGACCTTTGTTTCTCCACGCCAACGCCTCGGAATCCTCAAATGGGGTCACTCCTCCCATCTCGCAGGTCATGCGGGCATCAAGAAATCTGTGCAACTCATCTCCCGCTTCTATTGGTGGCCGACTCTGGAGACGGATGTTGGGGACTTTGTGCGAGCCTGCACTATCTGTGCCCGGGATAAGACTCCTCGCCAGAAGCCCGCTGGTTTTCTTCATCCTCTGCCTGTCCCCGAACAGCCTTGGTCTCTGATTGGTATGGATTTTATTACTGATTTACCCCCTTCCCGTGGCAACACCGTTATTTGGGTGGTCGTTGATCGATTCTCCAAAATGGCACATTTCATCCCTCTTCCTGGTCTTCCTTCTGCGCCTCAGTTGGCTAAACAATTTTTTGTACACATTTTTCGTCTTCACGGGTTGCCTACGCAGATTGTCTCGGATAGAGGGGTCCAATTCGTGTCTAAATTCTGGAGGGCTCTCTGTAAACAACTCAAGATTAAATTAAATTTTTCCTCTGCATATCATCCCCAGTCCAATGGACAAGTAGAAAGAATTAACCAGATCCTGGGTGATTATTTGCGACATTTTGTTTCCTCCCGCCAGGATGACTGGGCAGATCTCCTTCCATGGGCCGAATTCTCGTATAACTTCAGGGTCTCTGAATCTTCCTCCAAATCCCCATTTTTCGTGGTGTACGGCCGTCACCCTCTTCCCCCCCTCCCTACCCCCTTGCCCTCTGGTCTGCCCGCTGTGGATGAAATTTCTCGTGACCTTTCCATTATATGGAGAGAGACCCAAAATTCTCTCTTACAGGCTTCTTCACGCATGAAGAGGTTCGCGGATAAGAAAAGAAGAGCTCCCCCCGTTTTTTCCCCTGGAGACAAGGTATGGCTCTCCGCTAAATATGTCCGCTTCCGTGTCCCTAGCTACAAGTTGGGACCACGCTATCTTGGTCCTTTCAAAATTTTGTGTCAAATTAATCCTGTCTCTTATAAACTTCTTCTTCCTCCTTCTCTTCGTATCCCTAATGCCTTTCACGTCTCTCTTCTCAAACCACTCATCCTCAACCGTTTTTCTCCCAAATCTGTTCCTCCCACTCCTGTTTCCGGCTCCTCGGACGTCTTCTCAGTCAAGGAAATTTTGGCTGCCAAAAAGGTCAGAGGGAAAAATTTTTTTTTAGTAGACTGGGAGGGTTGTGGTCCTGAAGAGAGATCCTGGGAACCTGAGGACAACATCCTTGACAAAAGTCTGCTCCTCAGGTTCTCAGGCTCCAAGAAGAGGGGGAGACCCAAGGGGGGGGGTACTGTTACGCCGAGCGCTCCGGGTCCCCGCTCCTCCCCGGAGCGCTCGCTTCACTCCCTCCGCTGCAGCGCTCCGGTCACGTCCTCTGACCCGGGGCGCTGCGATCCCGCTGCCAGCCGGGATGCGATTCGCGATGCGGGTAGCGCCCGCTCGCGATGCGCACCCCGGCTCCCCTACCTGACTCGCTCCCCGTCTGTTCTGTCCCGGCGCGCGCGGCCCCGCTCCCTAGGGCGCGCGCGCGCCGGGTCTCTGCGATTTAAAGGGCCACTGCGCCGCTGATTGGCGCAGTGGTTCCAATTAGGGTTATCACCTGTGCACTTCCCTATATTACCTCACTTCCCTTGCACTCCCTTGCCGGATCTTGTTGCCTTAGTGCCAGTGAAAGCGTTCCCTGTGTGTTCCTTGCCTGTGTTTCCAGACCTTCTGCCGTTGCCCCTGACTACGATCCTTGCTGCCTGCCCCGACCTTCTGCTACGTCCGACCTTGCTTCTGCCTACTCCCTTGTACCGCGCCTATCTTCAGCAGCCAGAGAGGTGAGCCGTTGCTAGTGGATACGACCTGGTCACTACCGCCGCAGCAAGACCATCCCGCTTTGCGGCGGGCTCTGGTGAAAACCAGTAGTGGCTTAGAACCGGTCCACTAGCACGGTCCACGCCAATCCCTCTCTGGCACAGAGGATCCACTACCTGCCAGCCGGCATCGTGACAGTGTGTATTATCCCTGTACTGTGACATCACTGTGTATTATCTCTGTACTGTGCCATCACTCTGTGTATTATCCCTGTAATGTGACATCACTGTGTATTAACTCTGTACTGTGCCATCACTGTGTATTATCCCTGTACTGTGACGCCACTGTGTATTATCTCTGTACTTTGCCATCACTCTGTGTATTATCCCTGTACTGTGACATCACTGTGTGTATTATCCCTGTACTGTGAAATCACTGTGTATTATCTCTATACTGTGACATCACTGTGTATTGTCCCTGTACTGTGACATCACTGTGTGTATTATCCCTGTAATGTGACATCACTGTGTATTATCCCTGCACTGTGACATCACTCTGTATATTATCCCTGTACTGTGACATCACTCTGTATATTATCCCTGTACTGTGACATCACTGTGTGTATTATGCCTGTACTGTGACATCACTGTGTATTATCCCTGTACTGTGACATCACTGTGTATTATCTCTGTACTGTGACATGACTGTGTATTATCCCTGTACTGTGACATCACTCTGTATATTATCCCTGTACTGTGACCTCACTGTGTGTATTATGCCTGTACTGTGACATCACTTTGTATTATCCCTGTACTGTGACATCACTGTGTATTATCTCTGTACTGTGACATGACTGTGTATTATCCCTGTACTGTGACATCACTCTGTATATTATCCCTGTACTGTGACATCACTCTGTATATTATCCCTGTACTGTGACATCACTGTGTATTATTCCTGTGCTGTGACATCACTGTGTATTATTCCTGTACTGTGACATCACTGTGTGTATTATCTCTGTACTGTGACATCACTGTGTATTATCCCTGTACTGTGACATCACTGTGTATTATCCCTGTACTGTGACATCGCTGTGTGTATTATCTCTGTACTGTGACATCACTGTGTATTATCCCTGTACTGTGACATCACTGTGTGTATTATCCCTGTACTGTGACATCACTGTGTGTATTATCCCTGTACTGTGACATCACTGTGTATATTATCTCTGTACTGTGACATCACTGTGTATTATCCCTGTACTGTGACATCACTGTGTATTATGCCTGTACTGTGACATCACTGTGTATTATCCCTGTACTGTGACATCACTGTGTATATTATCCCTGTACTGTGACATCACTGTGTATATTATCCATGTACTGTGACATCACTGTGTGTATTATCCCTGTACTGTGACATCACTGTGTATATTATCCCTGTACTGTGACATCACTGTGTATATTATCCCTGTACTGTGACATCACTGTGTTTATTATCTCTGTACTGTGACATCACTGTGTATATTATCCCTATACTGTGACATCACTGTGTGTATTATCCCTGTACTGTGACCTCACTGTGTGTATTATCCCTGTGCTGTGACATCACTGTGTATTATCCCTGTACTATGATATCACTCTGTATATTATCCCTGTTCTGTGACATCACTCTGTATATTATCCCTGTACTGTGACATCACTGTGTGTATTATCTCTGTACTGTGACATCACTGTGTATTATCCCTGTACTGTGACATCACTGTGTGTATTATCCCTGTACTGTGACATCACTGTGTATTATCTCTGTTCTGTGCCATCACTCTGTGTATTATCACTGTAATGTGACATCACTGTGTATTAACTCTGTACTGTGCCATCACTGTGTATTATCCCTGTACTGTGACATCACTGTGTGTATTATCCCTGTACTGTGACATCACTGTGTATTATCCCTGTACTGTGACATCACTGTATATTATCTCTGTACTGTGACATCACTGTGTATTGTCCCTGTACTGTGACATCACTGTGTGTATTATCCCTGTAATGTGATATCACTGTGTATTATCCCTGCACTGTGACATCACTCTGTATATTATCCCTGTACTGTGACATCACTCTGTACATTATCCCTGTACTGTGACATCACTGTGTGTATTATCCCTGTACTGTGACATCACTGTGTATTATCCCTGTACTGTGACATCACTGTGTATTATTTCTGTACTGTGACATGACTGTGTATTATCCCTGTACTGTGACATCACTCTGTATATTATCCCTGTACTGTGACATCACTCTGTATATTATCCCTGTACTGTGACATCACTGTGCATTATTCCTGTACTGTGACATCACTGTGTATTATTCCTGTACTGTGACATCACTGTGTGTATTATCTCTGTACTGTGACATCACTGTGTATTATCCCTGTACTGTGACGTCACTGTGTATTATCCCTGTACTGTGACGTCACTGTGTATTATCCCTGTACTATGACATCACTGTGTATATTATCCCTCCCTGTACTGTGACATCACTGTGTGTATTATCTCTGTACTGTGACATCACTGTGTATTATCCCTATACTGTGACATCGCTGTGTGTATTATCTCTGTACTGTGACATGACTGTGTATTATCCCTGTACTGTGACATCACTGTGTGTATTATCTCTGTACAGTGACATCACTGTGTGTATTATCTCTGTACTGTGACATAACTGTGTGTATTATCCCTGTACTGTGACATCACTGTGTATATTATCCCTGTACTGTGAAATCACTGTGTATTATCCCTGTACTGTGACATCACTGTGTATTATGCCTGTACTGTGACATCACTGTGTATATTATCTGTCACGATTCGGCTTCCAGGTAGTGGATCCTCTGTGTCAGCGAGGGATTGGCGTGGACCGTGCTAGTGGACCGGTTCTAAGAGGCTACTGGTTTTCACCAGAGCCCGCCGCAAAGCGGGATGGTCTTGCTGCGGCAGTAGCAACCAGGTCGTATCCACTAGCAACGGCTCTACCTCGCTGACTGCTGAGAAGGCGTGGGACAGAAGGACTAGGCAGAGGCAAGGTCAGACGTAGCAGAAGGTCGGGGGCAGGCGGCAAGGTTCGTAGTCAGGATGGGTAGCAGAAGTTCAGGTACACAGGCTTTGGACACACTAAACGCTTTCACTGGCACAAGGCAACAAGATCCGGCAAGGGAGTGCAAGGGAGGAGACCAGATATAGCCAGGGAGCAGGTGGAAGCCAATTAAGCTAATTGGACCAGGCACCAATCATTGGTGCACTGGCCCTTTAAGTCTCAGAGAGCTGGCGCGCACGCGCCCTAGAGAGCGGAGCCGCGCGCGCCAGCACATGACAGCAGGGGACCGGGACGGGTAAGTGACCTGGGATGCGATTCGCGAGCGGGCGCGTCCCGCTGTGCGAATCGCATCCCCAACGGCCATGACAGTGCGGCGCTCCCGGTCAGCGGGACTGACCGGGGCGCTGCAGGGAGAAAGACGCCGTGAGCGCTCCGGGGAGGAGCGGGGACCCGGAGCGCTAGGCGTAACAGTACCCCCCCCCTTAGGTCTCCCCTTCTCTTTGTCCAGTAACTGCCTCCCCTGGGATGAGGACACCGGGAAAGAATGGAGGGTTTCCTCAACGGCAGGCAGTACAGCAGGAGTGGGAATGGGGAGGGAGGGCAGAGGGCGAGGCCTGGCACGGGGCAGTGTGACACCAGGACGGGGGCCATGGGGTGGCACAGAGGCTTGCCTGACGGGACTGGGAGGGGGGGAGAGGCACTTCCTGTGGCAGGCAGAGTCCCAGTTCCTGATCTCCCCGGTGGTCCAATCAATGGTGGGGGAATGAAGCCGGAGCCAAGGCAGACCGAGGAGAACCTCAGAGGTACAGTTGGGGAGAATGAAGAACTCAATCCTCTCAAGGTGGGGTCCAATAGACATGAGGAGGGGCTCTGTGCGGTAACGCACGGTGCAGTCCAATCTGGCTCCGTTGACCGCGGAAATGTAGAGCGGCTTGACGAGACGGGTCACCGGGATGCTGAATTTATTAACAAACGACTCCAAAATAAAATTTCCTGAGGCACCGGAGTCCAAGCAGGCCACGGCTGAGAGGGAGGAGCTGGCTGAAGAAGAAATCCGCACGGGTACCGTGAGACGTGGAGGAGCAGACTTGGAACCAAGAGACGCCACACCCACGTGAGCTGGGTGCGTGCGTGCGTTTCCCAGGCGTGGAGGACGGATAGGGCAATCCACCAAGAAATGCTCGGTACTGGCACAGTAAAGACAGAGATTTTCTTCCCTACGGCGATTCCTCTCTTCCTGGGTCAGGCGAGACTTATCCACTTGCATGGCCTCCTCGGCGGGAGGCCCAGGCGTTGATTGCAACGGATACTGTGGGAGAGGTGCCCAGAGATCTAAGTCTTTTTCCTGGCGGAGCTCTTGGTGTCGCTCAGAAAAACGCATGTCAATGCGGGTAGCTAGATGGATGAGTTCTTGCAGATTGGCAGGAATCTCTCGTGCGGCCAGCACATCCTTGATGCGACTGGATAGGCCTTTTTTAAAGGTCGCGCAGAGAGCCTCGTTATTCCAGGATAATTCTGAAGCAAGAGTACGGAATTGTACGGCATACTCGCCAACGGAAGAATTACCCTGGACCAGGTTCAACAGGGCAGTCTCGGCAGAAGAAGCTCGGGCTGGCTCCTCGAAGACACTCCGGAGTTCAGTGAAGAAGGCCTGGACTGTGGCTGTGGCAGGATCATTGCGGTCCCAGAGCGGTGTGGCCCAAGACAAGGCCTTTCCTGAAAGAAGGCTTACTACGAACGCCACCTTAGACCGTTCTGAAGGAAACAAGTCCGACATCATCTCCATATGCAGGGAACACTGAGACAAAAATCCACGGCAGAGTCTGGAGTCCCCATCAAATTTGTCCGGCAGGGACAAGCGGAGGCTAGGAGCGGCCACTCGCTGCGGAGGAGGTGCAGGAGCTGGCGGAGGAGATGGTTGCTGCTGTAGCAGAGGCAGAAGTTGCTGTAACGTGGCGGTCAACTGCGACAGCTGCTGTCCTTGTTGGGCAATCTGCTGCGATTGCTGAGCGACCACCGTGGTAAGGTCAGCGAGACTTGGCAGCGGCACCTCAGCGGGATCCATGGCCGGATCTACTGTCACGATTCGGCTTCCAGGTAGTGGATCCTCTGTGTCAGCGAGGGATTGGCGTGGACCGTGCTAGTGGACCGGTTCTAAGAGGCTACTGGTTTTCACCAGAGCCCGCCGCAAAGCGGGATGGTCTTGCTGCGGCAGTAGCAACCAGGTCGTATCCACTAGCAACGGCTCTACCTCGCTGACTGCTGAGAAGGCGTGGGACAGAAGGACTAGGCAGAGGCAAGGTCAGACGTAGCAGAAGGTCGGGGGCAGGCGGCAAGGTTCGTAGTCAGGATGGGTAGCAGAAGTTCAGGTACACAGGCTTTGGACACACTAAACGCTTTCACTGGCACAAGGCAACAAGATCCGGCAAGGGAGTGCAAGGGAGGAGACCAGATATAGCCAGGGAGCAGGTGGAAGCCAATTAAGCTAATTGGACCAGGCACCAATCATTGGTGCACTGGCCCTTTAAGTCTCAGAGAGCTGGCGCGCGCGCGCCCTAGAGAGCGGAGCCGCGCGCGCCAGCACATGACAGCAGGGGACCGGGACGGGTAAGTGACCTGGGATGCGATTCGCGAGCGGGCGCGTCCCACTGTGCGAATCGCATCCCCAACGGCCATGACAGTGCGGCGCTCCCGGTCAGCGGGACTGACCGGGGCGCTGCAGGGAGAAAGACGCCGTGAGCGCTCCGGGGAGGAGCGGGGACCCGGAGCGCTAGGCGTAACATTATCCCTGTACTGTGACATCACTGTGTATTATCCCTGTACTGTGACATCACTGTGTATTATGCCTGTACTGTGCCATCACTCTGTGTATTATCCCTGTAATGTGACATCACTGTGTATTAACTCTGTACTGTGCCATCACTGTGTATTATCCCTGTACTGTGACGCCACTGTGTATTATCTCTGTACTTTGCCATCACTCTGTGTATTATCCCTGTACTGTGACATCACTGTGTGTATTATCCCTGTACTGTGACATCACTGTGTATTATCTCTATACTGTGACATCACTGTGTATTGTCCCTGTACTGTGACATCACTGTGTGTATTATCCCTGTAATGTGACATCACTGTGTATTATCCCTGCACTGTGACATCACTCTGTATATTATCCCTGTACTGTGACATCACTCTGTATATTATCCCTGTACTGTGACATCACTGTGTGTATTATGCCTGTACTGTGACATCACTGTGTATTATCCCTGTACTGTGACATCACTGTGTATTATCTCTGTACTGTGACATGACTGTGTATTATCCCTGTACTGTGACATCACTCTGTATATTATCCCTGTACTGTGACCTCACTGTGTGTATTATGCCTGTACTGTGACATCACTGTGTATTATCCCTGTACTGTGACATCACTGTGTATTATCTCTGTACTGTGACATGACTGTGTATTATCCCTGTACTGTGACATCACTCTGTATATTATCCCTGTACTGTGACATCACTCTGTATATTATCCCTGTACTGTGACATCACTGTGTATTATTCCTGTGCTGTGACATCACTGTGTATTATTCCTGTACTGTGACATTACTGTGTGTATTATCTCTGTACTGTGACATCACTGTGTATTATCCCTGTACTGTGACATCACTGTGTATTATCCCTGTACTGTGACATCGCTGTGTGTATTATCTCTGTACTGTGACATCACTGTGTATTATCCCTGTACAGTGACATCACTGTGTGTATTATCCCTGTACTGTGACATCACTGTGTGTATTATCCCTGTACTGTGACATCACTGTGTATATTATCTCTGTACTGTGACATCACTGTGTATTATCCCTGTACTGTGACATCACTGTGTATTATGCCTGTACTGTGACATCACTGTGTATTATCCCTGTACTGTGACATCACTGTGTATATTATCCCTGTACTGTGACATCACTGTGTATATTATCCATGTACTGTGACATCACTGTGTGTATTATCCCTGTACTATGATATCACTCTGTATATTATCCCTGTTCTGTGACATCACTCTGTATATTATCCCTGTACTGTGACATCACTGTGTGTATTATCTCTGTACTGTGACATCACTGTGTATTATCCCTGTACTGTGACATCACTGTGTGTATTATCCCTGTACTGTGACATCACTGTGTATTATCTCTGTTCTGTGCCATCACTCTGTGTATTATCACTGTAATGTGACATCACTGTGTATTAACTCTGTACTGTGCCATTGTTACGCCTAGCGCTCCGGGTCCCCGCTCCTCCCCGGAGCGCTCACGGCGTCCTTCTCCCTGCAGCTCCCCGGTCAGCGCTGACCGGGAGCGCTGCTCTGCCATGGCCGTTGGGGATGCGATTCGCACAGCGGGACGCGCCCGCTCGCGAATCGCATCCCAGGTCACTTACCCGTTCCCGTCTCCTGCGGTCGTGTGCTGGCGCGCGCGGCTCCGCTCTCTAGGGCGCGCGCGCGCCAGCTCCCTGAGACTTAAAGGGCCAGTGCACCAATGATTGGTGCCTGGCCCAATTAGCTTAATTGGTTCCCACCTGTTCCCTGGCTATATCTAGTCTCCTCCCTTGCACTCCCTCGCCGGATCTTGTTGCCTTAGTGCCAGTGAAAGCGTTCTTTGTGTGTTTATACCCTGTGTACCAGTACCTTTGCTATCTCCCCTGACTACGAACCTTGCCGCCTGCCCCCGACCTTCTGCTACGTCCGACCTTGCTACTGCCTACTCCCTTGTACCTCGCCTATCTTCTGTATCTTCAGCAGCCAGAGAGGTGAGCCGTTGCTAGTGGATACGACCTGGTCACTACCGCCGCAGCAAGACCATCCCGCTTTGCGGCGGGCTCTGGTGAAAACCTGTAGTGTCTTAGAACCGGTCCACTAGCACGGTCCTCGCTATCCCTCTCTGGCACAGAGGATCCACCTCCTGCCAGCCGGCATCGTGACAGTAGATCCGGCCATGGATCCCGCTGAGGTTCCCCTGCCAGTTGCCTCTGATATCACCACGGTGGTCGCCCAGCAAGCCCGACAGATCGCCCATCTAACCCACCAGATGTCGGAAATGTCCACCATTGTGCACCAACTTCAGTCGCAACTTCATCAGCAATCATCTCCTCCGCCAGCTCCTGCACCTCCTCCGCAGCGAGTGGCCACTCCTAGCCTCCGCCTGTCCTTGCCGGACAAATTTAATGGGGACTCTAAGTTTTGCCGTGGCTTTCTTTCGCAATGTTCCCTGCACTTGGAGATGATGTCGGACCAGTTTCCTACTGAAAGGTCTAAGGTGGCTTTCGTAGTCAGCCTTCTGTCTGGAAAAGCCCTGTCATGGGCCACACCGCTCTGGGACCGCAATGACCCCGTCACTGCCTCTGTACACTCCTTCTTCTCGGAAATTCGAAGTGTCTTTGAGGAACCTGCCCGAGCCTCTTCTGCTGAGACTGCCCTGCTGAACCTGGTCCAGGGTAATTCCTCCGTTGGCGAGTACGCCATACAATTCCGTACTCTTGCTTCTGAACTATCCTGGAATAATGAGGCTCTCTGCGCGACCTTTAAAAAAGGCCTATCCAGCAACATTAAAGATGTTCTGGCCGCACGAGAGACTCCTGCTAACCTGCATGAACTCATTCATCTAGCCACTCGCATTGACATGCGTTTTTCTGAGAGGCATCAAGAGCTCCGCCAGGAAAAAGACTTAGATCTCTGGACACCTCTCCCACAGTCTCCACTGCAATCTGCGCCTAGGCCTCCCGCCGAGGAGGCCATGCAAGTGGATCGGTCTCGCCTGACCCTGGAAGAGAGGAATCGCCGTAAGGAAGGGAATCTTTGTCTGTACTGTGCCAGTACTGAACATTTTTTGGTGGATTGCCCAATCCGTCCTCCACGTCTGGGAAACGCACGCTCGCACTCAGCTCTCGTGGGTGTGGCGTCTCTTGATGCCAAGTCGGCTTCTCCACGTCTCACGGTACCTGTTCGGATTTCCACTTCAGCCAGCTCTCCCCTCTCAGCCGTGGCCTGCCTGGACTCTGGAGCTTCTGGGAATTTTATTCGGGAGTCCATTGTGAATAAATTCCGTATTCCGGTGACCCGTCTTGTCAAGCCACTCCACATTTCCGCGGTCAACGGAGCCAGGTTGGACTGTACCATACGTTTCCGCACGGAGCCCCTTCTTATGAGCATCGGATCTCATCACGAGAGGATTGAACTTTTGGTCCTCCCCAATTGCACCTCGGAAATTCTCCTTGGACTTCCCTGGCTTCAACTTCATTCCCCAACCCTGGATTGGTCCACTGGGGAGATCAAGAGTTGGGGGTCCTCTTGTGCCAAGAACTGTCTAAAACCGGTTCCCAGTAACCCTTGCCGTAACTCTGTGGTTCCTCCTGTATCCGGTCCCCCTAAGGTCATTAAGGACTCTGCCTGCCACAGGAAATGCCCCTCCCCCCCTCCCAGTTCCATCAGGCAAGCTTCTGTGTCCCCTCATGGCCCTCGTCCTGGTGTCACACTGCCCCGTGCCAGGTCTCGCCCTCTGCCCTCTCTCCCCATTCCTACTCCTGCGGTTCTGCCTGCCGTTGAGGAATCCCTCCATCCTTTCCCGGTGTCCTCATCCCAGGGGAGGCAGTTACCCGATAAAGAGAAGGGGAGACCTAAGGGGGGGGGTACTGTTACGCCTAGCGCTCCGGGTCCCCGCTCCTCCCCGGAGCGCTCACGGCGTCCTTCTCCCTGCAGCTCCCCGGTCAGCGCTGACCGGGAGCGCTGCTCTGCCATGGCCGTTGGGGATGCGATTCGCACAGCGGGACGCGCCCGCTCGCGAATCGCATCCCAGGTCACTTACCCGTTCCCGTCTCCTGCGGTCGTGTGCTGGCGCGCGCGGCTCCGCTCTCTAGGGCGCGCGCGCGCCAGCTCCCTGAGACTTAAAGGGCCAGTGCACCAATGATTGGTGCCTGGCCCAATTAGCTTAATTGGTTCCCACCTGTTCCCTGGCTATATCTAGTCTCCTCCCTTGCACTCCCTCGCCGGATCTTGTTGCCTTAGTGCCAGTGAAAGCGTTCTTTGTGTGTTTATACCCTGTGTACCAGTACCTTTGCTATCTCCCCTGACTACGAACCTTGCCGCCTGCCCCCGACCTTCTGCTACGTCCGACCTTGCTACTGCCTACTCCCTTGTACCTCGCCTATCTTCTGTATCTTCAGCAGCCAGAGAGGTGAGCCATTGCTAGTGGATACGACCTGGTCACTACCGCCGCAGCAAGACCATCCCGCTTTGCGGCGGGCTCTGGTGAAAACCTGTAGTGTCTTAGAACCGGTCCACTAGCACGGTCCTCGCTATCCCTCTCTGGCACAGAGGATCCACCTCCTGCCAGCCGGCATCGTGACAGCCATCACTGTGTATTATCCCTGTACTGTGACATCACTGTGTGTATTATCCCTGTACTGTGACATCACTGTCTATTATCCCTGTACTGTGACATCACTGTATATTATCTCTGTACTGTGACATCACTGTGTATTGTCCCTGTACTGTGACATCACTGTGTGTATTATCCCTGTAATGTGACATCACTGTGTATTATCCCTGCACTGTGACATCACTCTGTATATTATCCCTGTACTGTGACATCACTCTGTACATTATCCCTGTACTGTGACATCACTGTGTGTATTATCCCTGTACTGTGACATCACTGTGTATTATCCCTGTACTGTGACATCACTGTGTATTATTTCTGTACTGTGACATGACTGTGTATTATCCCTGTACTGTGACATCACTCTGTATATTATCCCTGTACTGTGACATCACTCTGTATATTATCCCTGTACTGTGACATCACTGTGCATTATTCCTGTACTGTGACATCACTGTGTATTATTCCTGTACTGTGACATCACTGTGTGTATTATCTCTGTACTGTGACATCACTGTGTATTATCCCTGTACTGTGACATCACTGTGTATTATCCCTGTACTGTGACGTCACTGTGTATTATCCCTGTACTATGACATCACTGTGTATATTATCCCTCCCTGTACTGTGACATCACTGTGTGTATTATCTCTGTACTGTGACATCACTGTGTATTATCCCTATACTGTGACATCGCTGTGTGTATTATCTCTGTACTGTGACATGACTGTGTATTATCCCTGTACTGTGACATCACTGTGTGTATTATCTCTGTACAGTGACATCACTGTGTGTATTATCTCTGTACTGTGACATAACTGTGTGTATTATCCCTGTACTGTGACATCACTGTGTATATTATCCCTGTACTGTGAAATCACTGTGTATTATCCCTGTACTGTGACATCACTGTGTATTATGCCTGTACTGTGACATCACTGTGTATATTATCCCTGTACTGTGACATCACTGTGTATTATCCCTGTACTGTGACATCACTGTGTATTATGCCTGTACTGTGACATCACTGTATATTATCCCTGTACTGTGACATCACTGTGTATATTATCCCTGTACTGTGACATCACTGTGTATATTATCCCTGTACTGTGACATCACTGTGTATTATGCCTGTACTGTGACATCACTGTGTATATTATCCCTGTACTGTGACATCACTGTGTATTATCCCTGTACTGTGACATCACTGTGTATATTATCCCTGTACTGTGACATCACTGTGTGTATTATCCCTGTACTGTGACCTCACTGTGTGTATTATCCCTGTACTGTGACATCACTGTGTGTATTATCTCTGTTCTGTGACATCACTGTGTGTATTATCCCTGTACTGTGACATCACTGTGTATTATCCCTGTACTGTGACATCACTCTGTATATTATCCCTGTACTGTGACATCACTCTGTATATTATCCATGTACTGTGACATCACTGTGTATTATTCCTGTACTGTGACATCACTGTGTATTATCCCTGTACTGTCACATCACTGTGTATTATCCCTGTACTGTGACGTCACTGTGTATATTATCCCTCCCTGTACTGTGACATCACTGTGTGTATTATCTCTGTACTGTGACATCACTGTGTATTATCCCTGTACTGTGACATCACTGTGTATATTATCCCTGTACTGTGACATCACTGTGTGTATTATCCCTGTACTGTGACCTCACTGTGTGTATTATCCCTGTACTGTGACATCACTGTGTGTATTATCTCTGTACTGTGACATCACTGTGTGTATTATCCCTGTACTGTGACATCACTGTGTATTATCCCTGTACTGTGACATCACTCTGTATATTATCCCTGTACTGTGACATCACTCTGTATATTATCCCTGTACTGTGACATCACTGTGTATTATTCCTGTACTGTGACATCACTGTGTATTATCCCTGTACTGTCACATCACTGTGTATTATCCCTGTACTGTGACGTCACTGTGTATATTATCCCTCCCTGTACTGTGACATCACTGTGTGTATTATCTCTGTACTGTGACATCACTGTGTATTATCCCTGTACTGTGACATCACTGTGTGTATTATCTCTGTACTGTGACATCACTGTGTATTATCCCTGTACTATGACATCACTGTGTATATTATCCCTCCCTGTACTGTGACATCACTGTGTGTATTATCTCTGTACTGTGACATCACTGTGTATTATCCCTGTACTGTGACATCACTGTGTGTATTATCTATGTACTGTGACATCACTGTCTGTATTATCTCTGTACTGTGACATCACTGTGTGTATTATCCCTGTACTGTGACATAACTGTGTATTATCCCAGTACTGTGACATCACTGTGTATATTATCCCTGTACTGTGACATCACTGTGTATATTATCCCTGTACTGTGACATCACTGTGTATTATCCCTGTACTGTGACATCACTGTGTGTATTATCCCTGTACTGTGACATCACTGTGTATATTATCTCTGAACTATAACATCACTGTGTGTTATCTCTATACTGCAACATCACTGTTGATACTTAGACTGCACTGTGACATCACTGTATATATTAAGCCTGTATACGCTAATGCCACTGTACATATTTACCTTGCACTGCGAGTGAGAATACAGGGTAAATGTGCACAGTGACATCACAGTTCAGAGTTAATATAAACAGTAATGTCTCTGTACAGGGACAACAAACAGTTTTGCCACTGCAGGGTTAATAAACGCAGTGTTGTCACAGTAGAGGGTAACTATACTGTGATGTCATTGTACCGGGTAAATATACACAGTGAAGTCAGCATTCAAGAATAATAAACTGTGATGTCACTACAGGGTTGTTATACACAGTGACATTAAATTACAGGATGAAGCACAGTGATGTCACAGTTTATTATGAAGCACAGTGATGTCACAGTTTATTATGAAGCACAGTGATGTCACAGTTTATTATGAAGCACAGTGATGTCACAGTTTATTATGAAGCACAGTGATGTCACAGTTTATTATGAAGCACAGTGATGTCACAGTTTATTATGAAGCACAGTGATGTCACAGTTTATTATGAAGCACGGTGATGTCACAGTTTATTATGAAGCACAGTGATGTCACAGTTTATTATGAAGCACGATGATGTCACAGTTTATTATGAAGCACGGTGATGTCACAGTTTATTATGAAGCACGATGATGTCACAGTTTATTATGAAGCACGGTGATGTCACAGTTTATTATGAAGCACGGTGATGTCACAGTTTATTATGAAGCACGGTGATGTCACAGTTTATTATGAAGCACGGTGATGTCACAGTTTATTATTAAGCACGGTGATGTCACAGTTTATTATGAAGCACGGTGATGTCACAGTTTATTATGAAGCACAGTGATGTCACAGTTTATTATGAAGCACGGTGATGTCAGTTTATTATGATGCACAGTGATGTCACAGTTTATTATGAAGCACAGTGATGTCACAGTTTATTATGAAGCACGGTGATGTCCCAGTTTATTATGAAGCACGGTGATGTCACAGTTTATTATGAAGCACGGTGATGTCACAGTTTATTATGAAGCACAGTGATGTCACAGTTTATTATGAAGCACAGTGATGTCACAGTTTATTATGAAGCACAGTGATGTCACAGTTTATTATGAAGCACAGTGATGTCACAGTTTATTATGAAGCACAGTGATGTCAGTTTATTATGAAGCACAGTGATGTCACAGTTTATTATGAAGCACAGTGATGTCACAGTTTATTATGAAGCACAATGATGTCACAGATTATTATGAAGCACAGTGATGTCACAGTTTATTATGAAGCACAGTGATGTCACAGATTATTATGAAGCACGGTGATGTCACAGTTTATTATGAAGCACGGTGTTGGTCACAGTTTATGAATAGTGTTGAGCGGCATAGGCCATATTCGAATTCGCGAATATTCGCGAATATATGGACGAATATTCGTCATATATTCGCGAATATTCGCATTTTCGTTATATCCTCGTTTTATTTTTGCGCATGCGAAAATTCGCGCATGCGAAAATTAGCATATGCGAAAATTAGCATATGCGAATTTGCGCATATGCGAATTTTCGCACGCCGGTCTCACACAGTATTATTACAGCCTTCTTTACACCACACAAGCTGGAAGCAGAGAGGGGTGATCACTGTGATGTGTACTGTGAAGAAAAAAAAAAAAAAAAAAATTTCGTAATTACGAATATATAGCGCTATATTCGCGAAATTCGCGAATTCGCGAATATGCGATATTCGCAAATAATATTCGAATTGCGAATATTCGCGAGCAACACTATTTATGAAGCACAGTGATGTCACAGTTTATTATGAAGCACAGTGATGTCACAGTTTATCGTGAAGCACAGTGATGTCACAGTTTATTATGAAGCACAGTGATGTCACAGTTTATTATGAAGCACGGTGATGTCACAGTTTATTATGAAGCACGGTGATGTCACAGTTTATTATGAAGCACAGTGATGTCACAGTTTATTATGAAGCACAGTGATGTCACAGTTTATTATGAAGCACAGTGATGTCAGTTTATTATGAAGCACAGTGATGTCACAGTTTATTATGAAGCACAGTGATGTCACAGTTTATTATGAAGCACAGTGATGTCACAGTTTATTATGAAGCACAGTGATGTCACAGTTTATTATGAAGCACAGTGATGTCACAGTTTATTATGAAGCACAGTGATGTCACAGTTTATTATGAAGCACGGTGATGTCACAGTTTATTATGAAGCACGGTAATGTCACAATTTATTATGAAGCACGGTGATGTCACAGTTTATTATGAAGCACAGTGATGTCACAGTTTATTATGAAGCACAGTGATGTCACAGTTTATTATGAAGCACAGTGATGTCACAGTTTATTATGAAGCACAGTGATGTCAGTTTATTATGAAGCACAGTGATGTCACAGTTTATTATGAAGCACAGTGATGTCACAGTTTATTATGAAGCAGAGTGATGTCACAGTTTATTATGAAGCACGGTGATGTCACAGTTTATTATGAAGCACGGTGATGTCACAGTTTATTATGAAGCACAGTGATGTCACAGTTCATTATGAAGCACGGTGATGTCACAGTTTATTATGAAGCACGGTGATGTCACAGTTTATTATGAAGCACGGTGATGTCACAGTTTATTATGAAGCACGGTGATGTCCCAGTTTATTATGAAGCACGGTGATGTCCCAGTTTATTATGACGCACAGTGATGTCACAGTTTATTATGAAGCACAGTGATGTCACAGTTTATTATGAAGCACGGTGATGTCACAGTTTATTATGAAGCACGGTGATGTCACAGTTTATTATGAAGCACGGTGATGTCACAGTTTATTATGAAGCACGGTGATGTCACAGTTTATTATGAAGCACGGTGATGTCAGTTTATTATGAAGCACAGTGATGTCACAGTTTATTATGAAGCACAGTGATGTCACAGTTTATTATGAAGCACAGTGATGTCACAGTTTATTATGAAGCACAGTGATGTCACAGTTTATTATGAAGCACAGTGATGTCACAGAGACTACAGAATGTACAACTGTACGTATGATGAAGATGGCGGGATGCTATGGAAACGTCACACATACATGGGGGAATAAAACACTTTGTTTTTGCACCTTATCTGGGAGTGCCGCTGGATCTTTAGTTTTGTAGATAGATAGATAGATGATATATAGATAGACGATATATAGATAGATAATAGATATGAGATAGATAGATATGAGATAGATAGATAGATCAGTGTTTCCCAACCAGGGGGCCTCTAGCTATTCCAAAACAACAACTCCCAGCATGTCTTTGGCTTTATAAGCATACTGAGAGTTGTAGTTTTGCAACAGCTGGAGGCCCCCTGGTTGGGAAACACTGATCTATCTATCTATCAATCATCTATCTATCCATCTATCTGCTATCTATCTATATCATATCTATCATCTATCTATCTATCTATCTATCTATCTATCATCTATTAATCTATCTTTCTATCTATCTCATACTGGTGAACTAGCTGTACCCCCCTGATGGCCATGAGAGCTGCTAGTGACCTACTGCTGCTAGGGGGGGGCACAAGGGGGGGGGCAATCATGGTGCTGGTGCTGTCAAACTTGCTGTGGTCGGGGAGTATGCGGTGGTATGTGGCCTAATGCTCGCCTCTGGGGCCGGACCTGGAGAGGGCACCGGGCCCCCTCTCACGCTGGGCCCCTGTGCAGCTGAATCGGCTGCACAGGCGATATGTCCGCCTCTGCGATAAGTTTACATGAATAGGGGACAGCATTAGAGACAGTACACATAAGTATACATGAATAGGGGACAGCATTAGAGACAGTACACATAAGTATACATGAATAGGGGACAGCATTAGAGACAGTACACATAAGTATACATGAATAGGGGACAGCATTAGAGACAGTACACATAAGTATACATGAATAGGGGACCGCATTAGAAACAGTACACATAGGTATACATTAATAGGGGACCGCTTTACAGACAGTACACATAAGTATACATTAATAGGGGACCGCATTCTAGACAGTACACATAAGTATAAATGAATAGGGGACAGCATAAGAGACAGTACACATAAGTATACATTAATAGGGGACAGCATAAGAGACAGTACACATAAGTATACATTAATAGGGGACAGCATAAGAGACAGTACACATAGGTATAAATGAATAGGGTGACCGCATTCTAGACAGTACACATAAGTATACATGAATAGGGGACAACATTAGAGACAGTACACATAGGTATACATGAATAGGGGACAGCATTAGAGACAGTACACATAAGAAAACATGAATAGGGGACCGCATTCTAGACAGTACACATAACTATACATTAATAGGGGACAACATTAGAGACAGTACACATAAGTATACATGAATAGGGGACAGCATAAGAGACAGTACACAAAAGTATACATTAATAGGGGACAGCATAAGAGACAGTATACATAAGTATACATTAATAGGGGACAGCATAAGAGACAGTACACATAGGTATAAATGAATAGGGTGACCGCATTCTAGACAGTACACATAAGTATACATGAATAGGGGAAAACATTAGAGACAGTACACATAGGTATACATGAATAAGGGACAGCATTAGAGACAGTACACATAAGAAAACATGAATAGGGGACCGCATTCTAGACAGTACACATAACTATACATTAATAGGGGACAACATTAGAGACAGTACACATAAGTATACATGAATAGGGGACAGCATAAGAGACAGTACACATAAGTATACATTAATAGGGGACAGCATAAGAGACATTATACATAAGTATACATTAATAGGGGACAGCATAAGAGACAGTACACATAGGTATAAATGAATAGGGTGACCGCATTCTAGACAGTACACATAAGTATACATGAATAGGGGACAACATTAGAGACAGTACACATAGGTATACATGAATAGGGGACAGCATTAGAGACAGTACACATAAGAAAACATGAATAGGGGACCGCATTCTAGACAGTACACATAACTATACATTAATAGGGGACAACATTAGAGACAGTACACATAAGTATACATGAATAGGGGACCGCATTCTAGACAATACACATAAGTATACATGAATAGGGGACAGCATAAGAGACAGTACACAGAAGTATACATGAATAGGGTGACCGCATTAGAGACAGTACACATAAGTATACATGAATAGGGGACAACATTAGAGACAGTACACATAAGTATACATGAATAGGGGACAGCATTAGAGACAGTACACATAAGTATACATGAATAGGGGACAGTATTAGAGACAGTACACATAAGTATACATGAATAGGGTGACAGCATAAGAGACAGTACACATAAGTATTCATGAATAGGGTGACCGCATTCTAGACAGTACACATAAGTATACATGAATAGGGGACAGCATAAGAGACAGTACACAGAAGTATTCATGAATAGGGTGACCGCATTCTAGACAGTACATATGAACAGGGGACAGCATTAGAGACAGTACACATAAGTATACATGAATAGGGGACAACATTAGAGACAGTACACATAAGTATACATGAATAGGGTGACAGCATAAGAGACAGTACACATAAGTATTCATGAATAGGGTGACCGCATTCTAGACAGTACATATGAACAGGGGACAGCATTAGAGACAGTACACATAGGTATACATGAATAGGGGACAGTATTAGAGACAGTACACATAAGTATACATGAATAGGGTGACAGCATAAGAGACAGTACACATAAGTATACATGAATAGGGGACAGTATTAGAGACAGTACACATAAGTATACATGAATAGGGTGACAGCATAAGAGACAGTACACATAAGTATTCATGAATAGGGTGACCGCATTCTAGACAGTACATATGAACAGGGGACAGCATTAGAGACAGTACACATAGGTATACATGGTAGACAACAATGGGGGGCAAAGTTCAATAGTTCTGTGAGTATATATTTATAACTAATGTTCAATAGCTTTATAATGACACAGTTGTTTAACGACATCCGGAACCTTTCACTTGTGCACAAGTTGCCGGCTGCTGTGGGGACTCATTAGCCGGAAGCACTGTTCCCACGTGTGTGGCAGTAGTTACAGGAAGATGGAGAATGTAACAGAAGGGACATGGGACTCTTTACCGGAGAAGCTGAATGATAAGATCCGTGAGACCCTGAGGGAGCTGGGCTTCTCCCACATGACTCCGGTGCAGGTACTAGCATGGTGCCGTCTCTTCCCCGGCGCTGAGGACTCGTACAGCAGATCACAGCTCCTCAGCCCTTTCCTCTACATTTCACACAGATTTGTAATGCGGCAACATGTTATGCACATGTATTCCCTCCATGAGCATTATTAGCCAAGCAGCGCTCCGCCCCTCGTTGAGTATTATTGTCCAAGTGCCCACATAAGCACCCCTGCCCTTGTATAAGCCATATCATTGAAGTGCCCCATATAAACACCCCTGCCCCTGGATAAGCCATATCATTGAAGTGCCCCATATAAACACCCCTGCCCCTGGATAAGCCATATCATTGAAGTGCCCCATATAAACACCCCTGCCCCTGGATAAGCCATATCATTGAAGTGCCCCATATAAACACCCCTGCCCCTGGATAAGCCATATCATTGAAGTGCCCCATATAAACACCCCTGCCCCTGGATAAGCCATATCATTGAAGTGCCCCATATAAACACCCCTGCCCTTGGATAAGCCATGTCATTGAAGTGCCCCATATAAACACCGCTGCCCCTGGATAAGCCATATCATTGAAGTGCCCCATATAAACACCCCTGCCCTTGGATAAGCCATGTCATTGAAGTGCCCCATATAAACACCGCTGCCCCTGGATAAGCCATATCATTGAAGTGCCCCATATAAGCACCCCTGCCCCTGGATAAGCCATATCATTGAAGTGCCCCATATAAACACCGCTGCCCCTGGATAAGCCATATCATTGAAGTGCCCCATATAAGCACCCCTGCCCCTGGATAAGCCATATCATTGAAGTGCCCCATATAAACACCGCTGCCCCTGGATAAGCCATATCATTGAAGTGCCCCATATAAGCACCCCTGCCCCTGGATAAGCCATATCATTGAAGTGCCCCATATAAACACCCCTGCCCCTGGATAAGCCATATCATTGAAGTGCCCCATATAAACACCCCTGCCCCTGGATAAGCCATATCATTGAAGTGCCCCATATAAACACCCCTGCCCCTGGATAAGCCATATCATTGAAGTGCCCCATATAAACACCCCTGCCCCTGGATAAGCCATATCATTGAAGTGCCCCATATAAACACCCCTGCCCCTGGATAAGCCATGTCATTGAAGTGCCCCATATAAACACCCCTGCCCCTGGATAAGCCATATCATTGAAGTGCCCCATATAAACACCCCTGCCCCTGGATAAGCCATGTCATTGAAGTGCCCCATATAAACACCCCTGCCCCTGGATAAGCCATGTCATTGAAGTGTCCCATATAAACACCCCTGCCCCTGGATAAGCCATGTCATTGAAGTTTAACACAACTGGTCCCTAAAGGAAGTCAGGGATCACTTTGTACAAAAAATTATTAAAGCCCAGGGCAGGAAAAGCCCAGGGCACAAGATCCCTATTACAGGGAGGCTTCCCTAAAACTTAACTTTTAATGGTGCTCTAATAAAATAGTTTGTGACCAAAACGTTAAAAACTCATGTTAGGGCTCACTGTAATCTGGTAACTGTGAGTAAGATCACTAAGGTAAATGTATAGGGAACTGCAGTATCCCTTTATCTAAGTGAACCTAGACAGATTTAAAACACTGACATTTGCCCCCTCTACTAGTTTCGGCGCTACTGCACCGTCCTCAGGAAGAACACCCCTGCCCCTGGATAAGCCATGTCATTGAAGGGCCCCATATAAATACCCCTGCCCCTGGATAAGCCATGTCATTGAAGTGCCCCACATAAGCCCCCCTGCCCCTGTATAAGCCATGTCATTAAAGTGCCCCACATAAGCCCCCCTGCCCCTGGATAAGCCATGTCATTGAAGTGCCCCACATAAGCCCCCCTGCCCCTGGATAAGCCATGTCATTAAAGTGCCCCACATAAGCCCCCCTGCCCCTGGATAAGCCATATCATTGAAGTGCCCCACATAACACCCTGCCCCTGGATAAGCCATGTCATTGAAGTGCCCCACATAACACCCTGCCCCTGTATAAGCCATGTCATTGAAGTGCCCCACAGAACACCCTGCCCCTGTATAAGCCCTTTCATTAAAGTGCCCCACATAAGCACAGTCAGCAGAGGTCCCCCCATAACCACTGCAGACAGAGTGCCCCTATTATATAATAAAAGTAAAGTACCTTGCTTAACTCCTTGTCACAGATCGCCCTCTAATAAACAGTCCCAGATCTGAAGTGTAGGCAGAAATAGTGTAAAAGTATAGGATTCATAGGCGACATTTATCATTGTATTTAGACTGTTTTCTGTGTCTAGAAAAGGCGCAAATAAGGCGCAAGCAGGGTTTATCTGCGCCTTTTTTGCGCCTTTTGGTTTACACATTTCTGCTGATTTTGAGTTGCAATCCACTGATTTTGGCAACACAGTGACCCCCCGACATGCGATGGCCCCGACATATGATAAAATCGACATACGATGCTTTTATATGTCGGGGCCATCACATTAACTGCTATCAGACAGTGCAAAATGCTTAAGCTGCTGTCGGATAGCAGTTTAAGCATCCCGGACAGGTTTACTTACCTATCCCCGCTGCTCCGGGTCCACTTCGCGATCCTCTGGTGTCTTCTGCATCTTCTCCGGGGTCCGGGCCTCACTTTCCTGTGTTGTTATTACGTCGTGCGCACGCTGTCCCGGCGCAGCAGCGTAATAACGTCACCAGAAAGCGAGGCCCGGACCCTGCAGAAGATGGGGAAGAAGCCGGAGGATCCTGAAGAAGACACCGGAGCAGCGGGACAGCATCGGGAGCCCCTGGGACAGCATCGGGAGCGGTGAGGACGCGGTCCGGAGCGGCGGGGACAGGTGAGTACAACTTCCTATACTTTACATTGCACGGATCCCTCAACATACGATGGATTCGACAAACGATGGGTAGTTTGGAACGAATTACCATGGTATGTTGAGGGACCACTGTACACATGATATGGAAGGGTTTTATGAACTGCGCCTTCTTGTGAAAAGGCACAAAAATCCGCAAAGCCACTGAAAAGTCTCAAAAACTACACCAACCCAGACTTAGCTGAGCTTTTTGGTGTATGTGAAGAGAGAAATTTCAGAAAATGTGACCTGCACAAAATTTATCAAATGTTCTGTGACCATTTCATAGATTTGGTGCTCCTACACATCACAGCACACAAAAAAAGTGTAAAAAATGCTTCACTTACACTACAATGATAAATGCCGGCCATAGCCTTTTACATTGATACAGTTCTGTTATTTCCCTTTCATGCAGGCTGCAACAATCCCGCTATTTATGAACAACAAAGACATAGCTGCAGAAGCCGTGAGTACCGAAACATTATTGCAATTGCGCAGTTCTGTTTGCTTACGTGATATACTAAATTTTATTATAATTCTTGTGTTGGTCACAGATAACTGGAAGTGGGAAGACTCTGGCCTTTGTGATCCCACTGCTAGAAATCCTTCTGAGGAGGGAAGGGAAACTGAAGAAGCAGCAGGTATCGTCATGTTCAGTTCACTGGTATAGTTTTTAGTAGACGTTTTATTTAGTGCAGGACAGCTTATAGAGGGCATTTTATGTTCACACTTGTGTTGTGGCTTCTGTCATGAATTGAAGCCACTACACTAAGGCTGCTTTCACACTATAAAATGTATCCGTTTTAAAGATCCGTTCAATGTTCCGTTATAAAAAAAAAAAACTGAAAATCGTCCGTTAAACGGCCGTTACAGAACCCATACGGCCGTTAGAAAATCCCATTATAGTCTATGGGATTTTTACATTATCCGTTTTAAAGATCCGTTCAACGTTCCGTTATAGAAAACCTGAAAATCATCTGTTAAACGGCCGTCAGAAAATCCCATTATAGTCTATGGGATTTTTACGTTATCTGTTTTAACCCGTTGCATGCACTATTTCTTCCGTTCATTCACCTGTCACAAAATAAAGTCCGTTATAAATAACGGGCTATAACGGGTTAAAACAGATAATGTAAAAATCCCATTAGAGGATAATGGGATTTTCTAACGGCCGTATGGGATTTTGTAACAGCCGTTTAACGGCCGATTTTTCAGTTTTTTTTTTACAACGGAACATTGAACAGATCTTTAAAACGGATACATTTTATAGTGTGAAAGCAGCCTAAGCCTGAACCGTTGCAAAAGGGACTTATAATGGACTGTCTCAGGTTCGGCTAAGGTATCTATCTGGCTGAATTTGCGACGGAGGATTCAAATGGAGCCTCAGCCACAGATGTTAGTATATACTAGTGTTTCCCAACGAGTGTACCTCCAGCTGTGGCAAAACTACAACTCCCAGCATGCCCGGACAGCCTTTGGCTGTCTGGGCATGCTGGGGGTTGTAGTTTTGCCACAGCTGGAGGCACACAGGTTAGCAAACACTGGTATATACCAACATGGATAGCAGTTCCACCCTTTTATTTACACTCATGGGAATACTCATATTAATTTTCAAGAATTCTTCTCTATAGATCAAACCATACCATCTTATTAGGCCCAGTACTTTATGTGGTGTCTTTGCTTTGTCTCCTCTTTTACTATCATATAGATTGGTGCAATCATTATCACTCCAACTCGGGAACTTGCGATACAGATTGATGAGGTGCTTTCTTGCTTCACCAAGCATTTCCCTCAGTTCTGGTAAGTTCTAATACTCCTGTCCTATTTTTTATGATTGTTTATTCTATACAGTAACCCCCCGACATGCGATGGCCCCAACATATGATAAAATCGACATACGATGGCCTCTAAGAGGCCATCACATGTCGATGTCAGCATCGACATACGATGCTTTTATATGTCGGGGCCATCGCATTAACTGCTATCCGACAGCACAAAATGCTGTCCACTTCGCGATCCTCCGGCGTCTTCCGCATCTTCTCCAGGGTCCGGGCCTCACTTTCCGGCGTCATTATTACGTCACTACGCACGCCGTGCCGGCGCAGCAGCGTAATAACGTCACCAGAAAGTGAGGCCCGGACCCTGCAGAAGATGCGCAAGACACCGGAGGATCGCGAAGAAGACACCGGAGCAGCGGGACAGCATCGGGAGCCCCTGGGACAGCATCGGGAGCGGTGAGGACCTGGTCCGGAGCGGCAGGGACAGGTGAGTACAGCTTCCTATACTTTACATTGCACGGATCCCTCAACATACGATGGATTTGACAAACGATGGGTCGTTTGGAACGGATTACCATCGTATGTTGAGGGACCAGTGTATAGTGCTGTCCTCAAGAATTTCTTTCCTGACTAAAATATGTCTTTGATGATCAGCTTCTCTCATGTTTTGGTCTTCCTTTAAGCAATCTATATTAACACCTTAAAGGGGTTCTCCGGTGCTTAGACATATTATCCCCTATCCAAAGGATAGAGTATAAGATGCCTGATCGCGGGAGTCCCGCAGATGGGGACCCCCGTGATCTTGCACGCCGCACCCCGTTTATAATCAGTTTTATAATCAGTCTGATTACCGGCAACCACAGGGCCGACGGTGTGTGACGTCACGGCCCCGCACCCGTGTGACATCACGCTCCGCCCCTCAATGCAAGCCTATGAGAGGGGGCGTGACAGCTATCACGCCCCCTCCCATAGGCTTGCATTGAGGGGTGAACACGCTCCGGGGACTGATTATAAACGGATTGCAGCATGCAAGATCACAGGGGTACCCATCGGCGGGACTCCCACGATCAGGGATCTTATCTCCTATCCTTTGAATAGGGGATAAGATGTCTAAGCACCAGGGAACCCCTTTAAGGACACAGGGTTTTTCAATTTTTGCACAATTTTGCCCAGTTTTTTCCTCCTCACCTTCTACAAATCATAACGCTTTCCGTTTTCCATCTACAGACTTATATTTTTTATGCACTACCAATTTTACTTTGTAATGAAATCAGTAATTTCACCACAACATCTATGGCAGAAGCAAAAAAAATATTTGTGGGACAAAATTGAAAAAAACTAAACGCGGTACCCCTTTAACGTTTTTATTTTTTTCCGCATACGGGGCTACATGGGGGCTAATTTTTGTGTCGTGGTCTGTAGTTATTATTGGTGCTGTTTTTGTTTTTTATCGGACTTTTTGATCACTTTTTATAAAAAAAATTTAGGGTATACAAAATGACCAAAAATACACAATTTTGGACTTGGAATTTTTTAACCTATACGCCGTTGACCGTGCTGTTTTATTAACATTATATTTTTATAGGTCAGACATTTAAATCAACGCTTCATCAGGCCCCATAGCATAGCATTGATCAGTGTTATCTGTGCCCGATATTTAGCAGGGGAGCGGACGCAGGGCGTACAGGTACGCCCTGCGTCCTGAAGAGGTTAAAGGGTGTGATATTAGAAGGCAAAATTTTTAAAGAAGGAAAGGTCACCTGTTTAGGACTGGTGACTATGTATTAAATATTGAAAGAAATAGGGTTTTACTCGTCATATTTTATGTTTTCAGGTTTTTAGTTTTTTTTTTGCAATTCAAAGTTTTATTGTTTTTCAAGAAAACAAGACAAATAATGACAGTAATATATAAAATACTAAATGAGTAAGAAAGGGAACAGAAAGGTATAGGGGAGAGAAATGTAAAGGGGAATAGGGTAGAGAAAAGGAATGGGAGGAAGGTGCCCGTCCTTAGGCTATGTTGACATGGCGGACATTTTGCCGACAGCGTGTGTCGGCAGATCACTGATGGCAGCGTTTCGCATATAAAAATCCTAGCAGACTGGTGTGTGTGTCCCGATCAAGGGGATCGGGACACATACACCGCTCTGCTAGGAGTCCACAGTGTCCCTTACCTGTCCCCCTTCCCCCCCGGTGTCCCTTACCCGTCCCGAGCTGCCGACGCTGTGCCTGCCTGCATGCTTCACTTCCGGGTGAAGCAAGTGCAGTAATTATTATTATTATTTTTTTGTAAATGAGCTGTTTAGTTGTACAACAGCTCCTCCTAGTGTCCTAAACCTGTTACTGCATCTTTTGTGCACTAGACAATAGGGGGAGCTGTTGTACAGAATTAAAAAAAATATATATATATATGTGTGTGTATAATATATATATATATAAACACACACACACACATATATATTCAAAATGTTATTGTCCCCCCCCCCATAAAAAATTAGATTTTGAACTTTTGTAGAAAATTAAAAAAATGCTCATAATAATATAAGCCTTCTAATGTCGTAAAAAAGTAAAAGAATGTTTAACAAATGATGCCAGCATAGAGTAGACATGTTGAGGATGTGAATTATTTACTAAATTTATTTGGCATGACTATTTCTCTTACAAGTAGAGAGTTTCAAACATAGATAAATGAAAATTTTTCCAATTTTTCACAATATTTTAGAGTTTTTCACAAACATCGCTTCATATATCAACAAAAATTTACCACTAATATAAAGTACAATATGTCTCGAAAAAATTGTCTCTAAATCACTTTGCCAGGTAAAACCAGTTCATTTCCACTTAAAGAGACACGTCAGATTTGAAAAAACGGACTGGGTCATGAAGGCCAAAACTAGCTGTGTCATGAAGGGGTTAAAGGAGATGGCTAATAAGTGCATGTTTCTATTTGGGGAAGCTGGCAGGAATCATAAACAATGGAGGAACTCCTAAGTATTCAGGAGACTCACTCTGGTGATATATGTGCCTAAGAACCTGTGTCCACAACTGGTAGATTGGTGGGCAGCTCCACCAAATATGCACCATCATAACCATGGCCATGCATCTCCCAACATGTGTCTGGCACGGACAGGTAACATTTAAAATAATTTGGGAACTCTCTACCACAACAAGATAATTTTTAAACATCTCCTGGGCTTTTAGCCACTGGACCTCTTGGAGTCAGCAGCTTTGCTCAAGAGCAGTTGATAAAGAGCAGGGATAGTATGAGCTAGTGGGGGCAATAGTTTTTTTTAAAGGGTACCTATTACAAAAAAAACACTTGGTATATTATAGATTATTGTATGCATAATAACTTTTCATTTGCATGTTATTAAAAAATATGCTTCTTTCTTTTTAATATTCTACTTTGAAAAAAATGACCACTAGGGGTCTCCCTACCAGTCCTGGCTGCAAGCCCTTTTTATAGATTTCAGACTCATGCTGGAGTCCTAAATCTCAGACTGCAGCCAGGACACAGACAAGCTCAGCACTGTTCCCTGCCTGTCAATCAGACAGGCAGGAGCCAGCTGTGTGCTCATAGCCTGACTCTGCCTTACTGCATGCCCTCATTCCTTTTACTATCTGAGCTTCGATCTGAGAGTCAGGGACAGATGGGGTGGGGGGGGTGGATTAGGGATAGTTTAGATCGTGATTGGTACTCTTTAAAATCTGTAAGTAGTCGGAAGGCAGTTCTAGGCAATGTGTTTTCTTTGCAGACAATAGGCAGTAAGCCCATTTTGGAAATAGCATGGGAAAAGTGTAGTGATGTGTTTTATTGTACTTTTACATTTGCGTTTTCACCTATTTCAGTCAGATCCTTCTTATTGGTGGAAGTAACCCTGTTGAAGATGTGAAGAAATTTAAAGAACATGGGTAAGTGGCATGTATTAAACAAATATGCTGTTAAATATTTCATGTTAAAAATCTTTTAATAAAAAATAAATGGCTTTGTTATTTAGCTACACTAACATAGGGAAAATGGTCATGAAGCCTTTCTCATAGCATCACGGTGACATCCTTTTCACTCATATTTTCAGTTTGTACAGCTGGCCACTATGGCATAATGCGCTGTTTACCAACCAGGGTGCCTCCAGCTGTTGCAAAACTACAATTCCCAGCATGCCCGGACAGCCTTTGGCTGTCCGGGCATGCTGGGAGTTGTAGTTTTGCAGCAGCTGGAGGCACCCCGGTTGGGAAACACTTGGATAATGGGTCATGAAATACCATAGAAGTAGAACATGGCTGCCAGCACTGATGTGCAGTTAAAATGTTTGTCTTTATTTAAACATATATTAAAATCTTCATAGTACAGGAGAGATTCATGCAGCAGTATAAAAGCGCATATTGAAAGCTGGAAAACTGATGCTGTAAGACCTTGTGGTCTTAGTCCTAGTCTGAGTGCATTTAGGAAAGGGAAAAAATAGGTCACCAATGTGACTCCTTTCCTCTACAATAAGGTATTGTAAGCAGTGGATGGTAACAGGCAGGGGGCAGCGACTAGTTTCGCGCACGTGAGCGCTTCCTCTGGCTCGCACTGACACACTTGGCGTCTGGAGTAGGTTCTTATGGATCGGGAAAGCCAAGTTACCATGACAACATAAACAAGGTGAGTAAAAACAATAGTTAACATGTGCTTAAAACATTCCGTAAATAACTAATGCCTTTCTCCTCTGGCAACCCCCCTCACAGGTTGTTATATGAGGTTTAGTTATTTATGGAATGTTTTAAGCACATGTTAACTATTGTTTTTACTCACCTTGTTTATGTTGTCATGGTAAATTGGCTTTCCCGATCCATAAGAACCTCCTCCAGATGCCAAGTGCGTCAGTGCGAGCCAGAGGAAGCGCCCACATGCGCAAAACTAGTCGCGGCCCCCTGCCTGTTACCATCCACTGCTCCCTGTGTACCTCTGTACCTGGTGAATTTCTGTACAGCACGCTGCAATAAAGTAAGCCATCTTCCCAGCAAGAACCTGGTGAGTGCGTCTTCCATCCTTTTACACTGTTTCAGTACAAGAATTTAACCCTTGAGGTTGTGTGCTATTAAATAACAAAATTCAATAGGCCACTCTGTTGCGCAAAATCCTTCTTTATTATCTCCTAGTATGGTTAGTAGATCATTATCTATGAAACCCAAGGTTTCTTTAAATGTGGAGATAGTAGGTGTTTTTTTTGTAAGTTTGCAATTCCTACCACAGAGATTGTTAACACCATTGATAGTTGGTGATATGATATAAGACAATGCATTAAAGGGGTACTCCGGTGGAAAACTTTTTTTTTTTTTTTTTTTTTTTTTTTTTTTCAAATGAGCTGTTGCCAGAAAGTTAAACAGATTTGTAAATGACTTCTATTAAAAAATCTTTATCCTTCCAGTACTTATTAGCAGCTGTATGCTACAGAGGAAATTCTTTGCTTTTTGAATTTCTTTTTTGTCTTGTCCACAGTGCTCTCTGCTGACACCTCTGTCCGTGTCAGGAGCTGTCCAGAGTTTTTTTTCTTTTTTTTAAAGATTTTTTAATAGATGTAACTTACAAATCTGTTTAACTTTCTGGCACCAGTTGATTTAAAAAAAAAAGAAAAAAAAATAAAGGTTTTCCACCGGAGTATGAAAAACTTTTTTTTTTTTTCAAATCAACTGGTGCCAGAAAGTTAAACAGATTTGTAAATTACATCTATTAAAAAATCTTAATCCTTCCTGTACTTATTAGCTGCTGAATACTACAGCGGAAATTATTTTCTTTTTGAAACACAGAACTATCTGCTGACATCACGAGCACAGTGCTCTCTGCTGACATCTCTGTCCATTTTAGGAACTGTCCAGAACAGCATATGTTTGCTATGGGGATTTCCTTTTACCCTGGACAGTTCCTAAAATGGACAGAGATGTCAGCAGAGAGCACTGTGCTCGTGATTCAGCAGACAGCTCTGTTTTTCAAACGGAAAAGAATTTCCACTGTAGTATTCAGCAGCTAATAAGTACAGGAAGGATTAAGATTTTTGAATAGAAATAATTTACAAATCTGTTTAACTTTCTGGCACCAGTTGATTAAAAAAAAAAATAATAATAAAAGTTTTTCACCGGAGTACCCCTTTAACTGTACACTTACATAACAAGTGCTTACATCGCAATTGCAACAAATATTACACAGGCTGTGCTCAGAGACAATAAAAAAAAAAAAGAGAGAACCTGAGAGCATATTAGAGGTGTTGTTAATATGTCATAATTCAATCCTTCTGATGTGTCCAAACATTTTCAAAAAGACTACGCAGGCCATGTTTCCACCTTGCGGTTCTATGGTGCCAAGAAGGGTGGTGATTGGAGAAGGGTATAACTGAACAGAGAGACTCATTGGATTTTGTTATTAAATAGTACTTTATTTTACTTTATTAGCCCCAGATCTTGATTGTGATTAATGTCAATTGTTTTATCTGTTTTGTTGATATATTTTTTTTCATATACAGAATAGTAAACTGCAGCACCTACGGGCTGAGGGAAGGAGTCACATTGGTGACCTAGGGCTGGGCAGTATGACCAAATATGTGTATCACGGTATTTTTGTAACTTATGGCGGTTCCACGGTATATAACGGTATCCCCCCCCCAAAGTTATCAGCCCAGCGCTGCGCTGTCCCCATCGGGGTAAATACTCACATATCACCCTGCCCTCCTCGTCCTCCTGTTTGTTGCGGGCCTCCGGCGCTGACACTCTATACTGTACGCTGTACCCCTATGCCCAGGCTGCAAGGGGTAAGCAAAATAAACTTTAACTCAACGTTTCTACGTCGACCTTACGCTCTTCCTGGGGACGGGAACCTTGGACAACCGTCAGCCTATCACTGGCCGCAGTGTTGTTCCGCCTCGGCCAGTGATAGGCTGAGCCCACTGTCATGTTAGGAGCTCTGGCCGGCTTTTTACATGACAGTGCGCTTATCCTATCACTGGTCGAGGCGGAACATTTCTGCGGCCGGTGATAAGCTGACAGCTGTCCGACGTTCCTGTCCCCAGGAAGCAGGTGAGGCCGCTACATAACCACCGGGAGGTGAGTTAAAGTTTATTTTGTTTATCTTTTGCAGCCCAGGCATAGGGGTACAGCGTACAGTATAGAGTGTCAGCGCCATGAGGCCCGCAACAAACAGGAGGACGAGGAGGGCAGCGCTTGCGGGTGATATGTGAGTATTTACCCCAATGGGGGCAGCGCTGGGCTGATAATTAATTTGGGGGGGGGGGGGGCAAAACAGCGCAGTGCTGGGCTGATAACTCATTCATTCCCGAGGGGAGGGGCCAAACAGGTATTGCGGTATGGGGGAAAATTCATATTGTGCAGCACAAAAATTTCAGTATTCGGTATGAACCGGTATACCGCCCAGCCCTATGGTGACCTATTTATTCCCTTTCCTCCATGCACGCCTGAAACTAGTCAGTTGTTTACCAGCTTTTTTTATGCTGTTTGTTGCTGCTGCATAAATCTCTACTGTACCATAAAGATTGTATAAGTGTTTGAATAAAAAGACGTTTTGTGTTTGCTGCTACTTTTATTGTTTGGATTTGCACCTGTATGTAGCCGTGAGGTTGAGCATGCGCCGCCCTTCCCACTTTTGTAAAAAATAAACCTGAAATGAGGGGATTTATCGTTCATGATTTTGGCACTGATGGCCTGTATCTGTACTTTTCCCTTTAAAAGCTGTTAAAAAATCTATAAAAATTGTAATTGAGTGAAACGCCAGTCTTAGTAACCCCCCCCCCCCCCCTGCATAATGTGTAGAATACTGCATTTCAACCCTATGAATTTGTACATAAATTGGTTTAGTTTGGATTGTGACTTCTCTAAGTGAGGTTGTGAACTTGCTGGACCTCAGTTTACCTGTAGAGTAACCCAATGTAGGTTCAATTATCCTTCTTTTCAATAGTGGAAACATTATTGTGGCTACTCCCGGAAGGTTGGAAGATATGTTTCGGAGACAGGCAGATGGGCTGGATTTGGTCAGTGCTGTAAAAACCCTGGATGTTCTTATTTTGGATGAAGCAGACCGACTTCTGGATTTGGGGTTTGAAGCAAGGTGATAGATTTTTATATGTCATAGATCATATTCAGACATGTTAGATCTAATAAGATACTGTCTAACATAGACAAAGTAATATACTATTTTATAGGGGTTATCCCTTATCTGATCAGTGGGTGTCCCCTAGTAAATGAATAGAGCAATAGTACGCATTCTTGACTGCCTCTTCATTCACTTGGGGAACAAGACACCCAGGTTGTCATGTACGTGGAAGTCCCAGAAATTGGACACCCACATTGATCAGACTATTATCCCCTACCCTCTAGATTTATTTAAGGCAAATCTGTCACCCAGAAAATGGATATAAAATCGCTGGCACCATTATATATAAAGCAATAAAACAAAACCGAGTATACCTGTGAATCTTGTGTGTCTTTGTGCACAACAGACCCTAGGCCTGCCTCTGACTCTTAACATAAGAAAAAACTGTTTATAAGGAATAGAAACAAGCACACAAGATTCATGGACATATTCTGTATCTTTTTATTGCACTGGATGTAACAGTGCTGTTGGTTTCATATCCATTTTCTGGATGATAGATTCATCTTAGGTATCTTCTGCTACTCAAGTGCCTGGGCAAGTACCTCACTTCTTTAAAAGATGTATCCTTTCTCACTCATAGCATAAACACCATATTGGGATTTCTGCCCAAGCAAAGGAGGACTGGACTATTTTCTGCCACCCAGACTCAGGAAGTTGAGAATCTAGTGCGAGCTGGGCTTCGGAATCCTGTGCGTATCGCTGTAAAGGAAAAAGGAGTGGCAGCCACTAACACCCAGAAAACACCAACACGTCTTCAGAATTATTACATGGTAAGCTGATAAATAATAACATTTCTGATGAGAGTATTTTACATAGAAAGAGATTACACAGAGAAAGTCAAATAAATGTATGCAGGTTCATTAAATGCTTTATAAGGGTTCAAAAACCTACAATCCAGCTATCGCTATACTGTGTCTATCTATGAACACATATGTACCACCTACAAAAGTCTGATAATCAAAAAATGATACAACATTCCTTATTAAATACCAACATAGCTACACAACAACATAGAATAGCTCCCTAGCATATTTTAACCCCTTAAGGACCTAGGGCGTACCTGTAGGCCTTGGGAATTGCGGTCCCCGCTGTTCTGGCACCATAGGGGCTTCCTAAATGTGACATGTGCCCCCCAAAAACCATTTCAGCAAAATTTGCTTTCAAAAAGCCAAATGTGGCTCCTTCTCTTCTGAGCCTTGTAGTGCGCTCACAGAGCACTTTATATCCACACCCATACGAGTATGGGTATTTCCATACTCAGAAGAAATGGGGTTACAACTTTTGGGGGGCATTTTCTCCTATTACCTCTTGTAAAAATTGTAAAGTTGGGGAAAAACTGCATTTTAGTGAGAGAAAAAAATGTCATTTACACATCCAACTTCACCGAAAAGTAGTCAAGCACCTGTGGGGTGTTAAGGCTCACTGGACCCCTTGTTACGTTCCTTGAGGGGTGTAGTTTCCAAAATAGTATGCCATGTGTTTTTTTTTTTTTTTTGCTGTTCTGGCACCATAGGGGCTTCCTAAATGTGACATGCCCCCCAAAAACCATTTCAGCAAAAACTCTCCAAAATCCCATTGTCGCTCCTTCCCTTCTGAGCCCTCTACTGCACCCACAGAGCACTTTACGTTCACATATTGGGTATTTCCTTACTCGAGAGAAATTGGTTTACACATTTTGGGGGGCTTTTTCTCCTATTACCCCTTGTAAAAATTCAAAAACTGGGTCTACAAGAACATGCAAGTGTAAAAAAATGAAGATTTAGAAATTTTCTCCTTCAATTTGCTGCTATTCCTGTCCTATGCAGTGAAACGCATTGCACCTGTCGGGATCTGTGTTCTGCGCCATGCGAAACTGACGTTCCTGTTGAAGCTACTCCTCTATCCATTTGCCAGTGATTGGCTAATGTTTAAGAGACAATAAGACCTTGAATAAATATGGAAATGCAGTTTTTTTTCTTACCAAGTGATTGCTTTTGACAGATTTGTAAAGCAAATGAAAAATTCAACTACCTTGTTAGTTTCCTGCGCCAACGGAAGCAAGAGAAGCATCTCGTGTTTTTCAGGTAAATGCGTTATTGTGGATAATGCTTTAAGATAAATCTCTGATTTGTGTTACAATGCCATTTCTGCTTGTGTGTACAGCACCTGTGCCTGTGTGGAGTACTATGGGAAAGCATTAGAAAGTTTTGTGAAGAACGTCAAAGTAATGAGCATTCATGGGAAAATGAAACACAAGCGTAACAGGATTTTCACAGAATATAGGAAGCTTGAAAGGTGAGACAACTCCAATGGTTGGCTACAGATAGAAAGCATCTTGTTGGCTCATGGAGTATTCTAGAGTGTTGCCTTATAAAACCAAAGACTGTATATGACATTGCATTCCATGTTTTTATAGACTTTGGTATTATCTGAATGCTAAGCATTTGTTGTCTCATTTGTCCTTTGGTACAGTGGTATTTTGGTCTGTACAGATGTGATGGCAAGAGGCATTGACATACCAGAAGTGAACTGGGTTGTGCAGTATGACCCTCCTAGCAGTGCTAGGTAAGCATTCTTTCAGAATATCAGCAATTTTTCGATTTGAGATATGTCTCTAATAGTTCTAATTTGTAGCGACAAGGAGTTGTATTTGTTGTCTATAATATTGATTAATGTGAAAAAAACAAAACATGAGACTACATGGTTTAATGAAAAATAACTGTCAAGATTTTGATTGACTTCCTATACTTCAGTGTACGGTTTTAGTTACATCATGGGGATGGTGGGGGCTCAAAAGCTGTGCCCTTCCCCCTGTGCAGAGGGTGTCAATGTACATTCTGTAGCAACCAAAATAAGAGCTAACTCTGCTCTTTGCAACAGCTGGAGGCACACTGGTTGGGAAAAACTGCTTTAGATGCTGGGGTCAATAGCAAATGTCACTTCAAATATGTTTATTAGTAGGAGGGAGCTCCCTCTGTTACCCCATTGGTGCCCCTTTTGGTTTAATCTCTGGGTACTTATGGGTTGTCATGGCAGCTGAGGGCCTAACCCCATTACTTTCCTATCTATTTGCCTACTAAAACATTGACATGCAATAATACAGGAGTCCTTGTAGCGAGGTAAACCTTGTTTGCCTTGCTGCTCAGTGTGCAGGAACAGGGAGTCATGTCATTGACAGGAGTCCCTGGCATTGTACTGAATTTGCCCAAACTCAATCCTCCAAAAAAATCAGATTGTGACCAATTCAAATGTTTTTGCAAAATTTGGAACAAATTTATTTTGTTCCGAATTGATTTGCTTATTTCCATCTGTCAGTTAAGGATGCCATCGTATTGTATCAGGCACAAGCCTCTGTTAAGTGTATACACCGGAAAATATACAGTCATGTCACTGGAAATTCTTTAACCAGATATGAAAAGCAATGGATTGGAGCAGAACCCATTGGGGTGCTAATGGGTTGACCTGTCAGGTCAAGATCCCAGATCTTCCATCTTTGTACATTTATTAGGACAGAATTCTGAATATAACAGCATTTGGGGAGCAGTATTGGTTAGTTCATTAGATGTCACACAGTTTCCTTGCTGACTGTTTATAAACGGCAATAAAGTGCTTTTCTGTATCTTATGTTTTCAGCATTGACATTAGTCTGTGCATTCACACAGGGTCTTAGATTCGTTATGCATGTATTCCTTTTCCACTATAATTCTGGTGACATTTTCTTCCAGTGCATTTGTTCATCGGTGTGGTCGGACAGCAAGAATTGGTAATCATGGCAATGCACTTGTATTTTTGCTTCCTATGGAAGAATCATATGTTAACTTTCTGTCAATAAACCAAAAGGTGAATATTTTATAAATTATAATACTGCTGTTTTTACTTTCAATATCTAGTATTGTTTGAATGAATGGTTTTCTATTTAATAAGTAATTTATTTTGGCATTTGAACTACATTACAACCTCATGCTGTTCACATACAGCATATGGTTGTGGGCATCAACACAAACCTTTACCATAGCTGCCCTGTTTTCCCAAGACTATATATATTACCGAAATAACCCATTTTTTTATAATATGCTTTTCTTTCTTTTTTGTTGTTGTACACTTTGCCTCTAATAATAAAAAAAAGAATTCTATTTGTAAGCTGCTTGAACGCGCTGCTACACTTGTGTGAGCACTGCAACCTCTAATGAGAAATGGGGCACACCATCTGAGTAAAATATATGATGAGGGCGGTAACAGCAGTGAACACTGACCTAGTGGTAAGGCCCCACCCCTGTACAAATACAATATAGGCCTCTCCCATAAAATCAGGCCAATCCTTTGTTATCCTTATAGAGATATATATATATATATATATATATATATATATATATATATATATATATATATATATATATATATATATATATATAATGTGTACTTGAAGCTGCAGAATACACTTTGTGAAGTATTGATTCACTTTCCATTAGTTTTGTTTGTTCACTTGCTTTCATTTTCCATTTTACTTATCATAATCATCATTTTTATTATCATTGAATTGAATATTTGTATTATGCATTATATCAACATTTAAAGGGGTACTCCACTGGCCAGCGTACGGAAGTAAATCTTCCGAATGCTGTTTTCGCGCTGCGGGGGTCGGCTACGCCCCTAGTGCCATCACGGCCACGCCCCCTCAATGCAAGTCTATGGGAGGGGACGTGACGACCGTCACATCCCCTCCCATAGACTTGCATTGAGGGGGCATGGCCGTGATGGCACAAGGGAGTGACCGACCCCCGCAGCGCGAAAACAGCATTCAGAAGATTTACTTCCGTACGCTGGCCAGTGGAGTACCCCTTTAAATGTTGCTCGTAAGAGACATAAAAAAAACATGTCCTGCTCCAGTTCTGTAAGTAATGCTTTACAGCTAGTGCGAGTCCCAAGAAACGTGACTCCATGATGGTGTTTGCACATGTTTCTTTGCAGTTCTCATTATTTTATGGATGTTTTCTGTAAAGGAGCATTGAAAACACTGCATAACCTTTTCATTGATATCTTACCCACTTCACAGAATTTTTTTCATGGCCGGTGGGAGACCTAGAAAGAGGACTCTGTGTAGTTTGTGATACACTTTAGTGTCTTGCACCAGCTCTACCTAGTGACTGTATGTTCTCTGTCAGATGCTCTTAGTAACTGATTTTTTTAATCTCTTCATATATAGTGCCCTTTGCAAGAAATGGCAGACTTCAAATGCACAGTGGATCATTTGCCAAAATTACGATCTATGGCACAAAATGACAGGGCAATATTTGAGAAAGGCATGAAAGCTTTTGTGTCTTTTGTGCAAGCTTATGCCAAACATGAATGCAACCTCATTTTCCGAGTCAAAGGTATGTATGTGTATTCAATATCTAAATATATATATATTCAGTGAAAGGAAGGTGTGAGAATGTACAGTGCATCATAGCTTGCTTCACATGAGGCTGTGTAGCTTTTAGAATAGTGTTGAATAGTGCTCCCGTGCATTATAAACAGCACCCCCTGTATGCATATAAGTACCATAAATTGACAATGGAGCAATGGAAAAGGTGGCCTGGTCTGATGAGTAGTGTTATATTCTATATCTTGTAGGTGATATTGTGACTATGTGTTGCTTGCTTTGTTCTTGCAAGTGACACAGAGTGGGGGCAGTGTCATGCTTTTGACAATGCTTTTCTGTACATCAGCTTAGGTTGTTCTTTCTCTGCTTGGGTCCCTGGCATTAATGTGGATGTTACTTTGACTTATACCATCAACCTAAAAAATCGCTCACCAAATGCAACCCTTTATGGCACAGTTATTATATAATGGCAACGGCCTCTTTCAGCAAGATAATGCATCTTGTCCCACTGCTAAATTTTATACACTGACACATATTCATGTTGTGACCTAAATAAAATGTGTACCCTAACCCAGCAGCTGCTATGGTCATCACATACCGTATATACTCGAGTATAAGCCGACCCGAGTATAAGCCGAGACCCCTAATTTCAACCCAAAATCCCAGGAAAAGTTATTGACTCGAGTATAAGCCTAGGGTGGGAAATACATCATCCCCCCCCCCTGTCATCATCCAGACCCGTCATTAACATCCTCATCATCATCACCGCCTGTCATCATCCAGACCCTCATCATCATCCCCTTGTCATCATCCCCACCCCCCTTCATCATCCCCTTGTCATCATCCCCACCCCCCTTCATCATCCCCTTGTCATCATCCCCACCCCCCTTCATCATCCCCTTGTCATCATCCTCACCCCCCTTCATCATCCCCTTGTAATCATCCCACACCCCCCCCTTCATCATCCCCTTGTCATCATCCCACCCCTTCATCATCCTCTTGTCATCATCCCACACCCCCCCTTCATCATCCTCTTCTCATCATCCCACACCCCCCCTTCATCATCCTCTTCTCATCATCCGCCCTCAGTGGTCTTCAACCTGCGGACCTCCAGAGGTTTCAAAACTACAACTCCCAGCAAGCCCGGGCAGCCATCGGCTGTCCGGGCTTGCTGGGAGTTGTAGTTTTGAAACCTCCGGAGGTCCGCAGGTTGAAGACCACTGCGGCCTTCGACATCATCCAGCCCCCTCTCACCCCCTTTAGTTCTGTACAGTACTCACCTCCGCTCGGCGCTGGTCCGGTGCTGCAGGGCTGTCCGGAGAGGAGGTGGTCCGGTGGGATAGTGGTTCCGGGCTGCTATCTTCACCGGGGGCGCCTCTTCTCCGCGCTTCCGGCCCGGAATAGAGGCGTTGCCTTGACAATGACGCAGAAGTACGTTGGCAATGAACGTACCTCTACGTCGTTGTCAAAGCAACGTGACTATTCTGGGGCCGGGCCCGAAGCGCTTAGAAGAAGCCTCCCCGGTGAAGATAGCAGCCCGGAACCACTATCCCACCGGACCACCTCCTCTCCGGACAGTCCTGCAGCACCGGACCAGCGCCGAGCGGAGGTGAGTACTGTACAGAACTAAAGGGGGTGAGAGGGGGCTGGATGATGTCGAAGGCCGCAGTGGTCTTCAACCTGCGGACCTCCGGAGGTTTCAAAACTACAACTCCCAGCAAGCCCGGACAGCCGATGGCTGCCCGGGCTTGCTGAGAGTTGTAGTTTTGAAACCTCTGGAGGTCCGCAGGTTGAAGACCACTGCGGGTGGAGAGTTCACTCGAGTATAAGCCGAGGGGGGTGTTTTCAGCACGAAAAATCGTGCTGAAAAACTCGGCTTATACTCGAGTATATACGGTAGTAATTTGTATTCCCTATACTGTTAAATGTCCATGTGTAAAACTAAGCGTCTGATGGTAGAAGTACTTATCTCCCCTACACAGCCTGATTTTTTGAGAATATAGTAAGTATCCATTATTTGCCCTTATAATTTTTAGATGTTTATTTCTATAGATTTGGACTTTTCTACTCTTGCCCATGGCTTTGCTTTGCTAAGGATGCCCCGAATGCCGGAACTGAGAGGGAAGGATTTTTCAGACTTTGTTTCCACTACCATTGATACAGATTCTATTCCTTACAAAGATAAAAACAGAGAAAAGCAAAGACAGAAAATGTTGCTGGAGAAAAAAGAGAAACAAGGAGAAATCAGGAAAAGCTTTGCTAAAAATAAGGCCTGGTCAAAGCAGAAAAGTAAGAAAGAAAAGAAGAAAAAGGTGGCTCTGAAAAGAAAACATGAAAAGGTAAAATTATACCAATTGCCAACAATAGTTCAAATTTACTCATTAAAATTTCTTCTTTTTATCAGTCCCAAGGCAGCACACAATAGGGTTATCTTTATCTCCTACTAGGACAGAAGAAAACAGTGTATTATCATAGACTTCAAATTTGAGTTAAGGACAGGGGAGGAGTGGATGGCTGTGACACCAATACTGGGCTGACAAGATCGCAAATTGCCACGTTTCTTGAGCGCTTCTTTGGGGGGACACAGGACCATGGGTATATACTGCTTGCTGCTAGGAGGCTGACACTAGGCAAAAAAACTAAAGAAAGTCGTCTCCTCCCAGTAGGATATACCTGGCTCTGAGCAACTCTGATTCGGATCCTCCCTCTGACTCGGAGGAGACTTCCCGCATGTCTGATATGGTGGACAGTCTGTTGTCTGCAGGACCCGGGAACTTCAGGCGCAGGCCCTGAAGTGTCCTTCCGTCGCGCTCGTCGGTCACACCAAGTTTTCAGTCCACTCACAGAATTTCACGAGCTGTTAGAGGCGGCTTGGAAGCATCCGGATAAGCGCTTCCATGGGACTGGTTACAAAGTGGTCTTCTCCTCCTGCAGTGGATCCTATAGTATCACGGCTATCTAAATCCACCACCTTGCCACTGGCGGATGCAGCCTCCTTTAAAGACCCCTCAGACAAGCGCATTAAAAATTTGGTGAAATTCGCCTTTGAGGCGGCGGGCTCTGCTTTGTCTCCAGCCTTTGCATCCACTTGGCCGGCCCTCTCAGTTTGGGCCGGTCAATTGCGCCAGGGGATTTTGACAGGGGAGTCCCCTGGTGATTTGGCAGTTCTAGCGCAGCAAATCGCTAATGCAGGGGACTATCCCTGCTCGGCCTCCTTGGAGTTGGCCCGCTGCGCTGCCTTTGCCTCAGGCAATCTAGTGGCCCTGCGGCACTCCATGTGGCTTAAGGCTTGGAACGCAGATGCGGCCTCTAAGCGTTCCCTCACTGAACTTCCTTTTTTGGGGTCTGTCCTTTTTGGCAAACGCCCTGATTATATCATCTCTGAGGCTACCAGAGGTAAGAGCTCCCTCTTGCCCCAAAATCGTCTGCGCCATTCGGACTCCCGGCGGAAGATTTCTTCCTTTCGTTTCTCAGGCCGCCCGGACAAGCCTGCGGCCTCGCAGGATAGGAGGGCTTCATCTTTCAAAACTCGCCTCTCCTGGAAGTCGGGCCCCGTTCCAACTGCCCCTCTTCCAAATCCGGGACCCGCAAACCTCCCTCTGCCTGAGGGTGCGCCCTATCTGAGTCTTCCTCTCGGGTGGGGGGGGGGTCGCCTGTCCCTCTTTCGGGATATTTGGCTGGAGCAAGTTCAGGATGCTTGGGTTCGAGAGGTTGTTTTTCAGGGCTATCGGGTATTTTTTCTGGTCCCACCCTCCTCGATCTCCCGCTCTTGCTGCAGCTTTTCAGGTGGCCTTTCGCATCCTCCTTTCTCAGGGGTTCTGCTCAAATCTCTAAGTGGTCTCCAAGAAGGATGGCACTCTTCGTCCCATTCTCGATTTGAAGATCTTGAACCATCATGTGCGGCTTCGGCATTTCTGGATGTAATCCCTTCGGACAGTAGTCACCTCCATGGATTCGGGGGAGTTACGGAATGCCTACCTGCACATCCCTATCTTTCCGGCCAACCAGCGTTTTCTCAGGTTCGCTGTTCCTGCGGGTCATTTTCAATTTGTCGCCCTGCCCTTCGGGCTGGCGATCACACCCCAGGTTTTCACCAAGACTTTGGCGGCAGTGGTGGCTCTCCTCCACTCTCGGGGTGTCTCTGTTCTCCACTATCTGGATGACCTGCTCATCAAGGTGCCCTCTCTAGAACAGAATCAGATAAGCCTCAACATCACGCTGCAGACCCTCTCCAGTTTCGGTTGGATCATCAACTGTGCAAAATCCAACCTGTCTCCATCCCAATCCCTGTTTTTTCTCGGGATTCCCTTTAACGCAGCGGCGGCTCGTCTCTCTCTACCGGAGGACAAGCTCCGGGAGCTCTTGTTGGGAATTCGCTTACTTCGGCAGCCGGGTCTGATTTCCGTTTGCACCTGCATGTCAGTTCTGGTCAAGATGGTGGCCTCCATGGAAGCAGTCCCCTTTGCCCAATTTCGGTACTTTCCTCTCCAGTGGGCCATCTTGTCTCAGTGGGACAAATCTCCCTGGTCTCTTCACCGCAGGATACAGCTCCCTCTCAGAGTCTGCCACTCCCTCCTTTGGTGGCTTCGGTCTCGTCTCCTCTCCTTCGGGAGGGTAGCTCTTTCCTGCCTCTTGGCATGTCCTGACCACGGACGCAAGTCTCCTCAGCTGGGGAGGTGTCTTTCGGGACCAAACGGTCCAGGGCCGCTGGGCTCCGTCGGAGTCCGGTCTCCCCATCAACGTCCTGGAGCTCCGGACAATCTTCCTGTGCCTTCTTCACTGGAGTCGCCTGCTTTGGGGCCTTCCGGTCCGGGTGCAGACGGACAATGCCACAGCCGTGTCATACATCAATCACCAGGGCGGCACCCGCAGCTTGGCGGCCATGAGGGAGGTGTCGAAGATCTTCTCTTGGGCCGAACTTAACGTTCCAGCCATATCGGCGGTTCACATCCCCAGGGTCGACAATTGGGAGGCGGACTTCCTGAGTTGCTCCTCGGCTGACCTGGGCGAGTGGTCCCTTCACCCGGAGGTTTTCGATCTAATCTATCACCACGGGGGGACTCCAGACGTGAATCTGTTCGCATCTCGCCAGAACAGGAAACTCCCTCGCTTTGTGCCCAGGTCGCGGAATCCCCTGGCACTGGCGGTAGATGCTCTGGTGGTCCCTTGGACCCAGTTCGTGCTCCCCTACCTCTTTCCGCCGCTCCCGCTTCTTTCCAAGGACGTCCGGAAACTCAAGGCAGAAGGCGTCTCGGCAATTCTGGTGGTCCCGGACTGGCCTTGTCGCTTGTGGTACGCGGACGTGGTCAGTCTCGTGGCCAACGTTCCCTTCCGGATCGTCCCGACCTCCTCACCCAAGGGCCCCTCTGCCACCCCAATTTACTTCTGCTGCGTTTGAAGGCGTGGCAGTTGAAACCGCGGTTTTGAGGGCTTCTCTACCCGTGTGATCCAGACTATGCTCCGTGCCCGGAAACCCTCATCTGACAGGATTTACCACCGTACCTGTCGGGCCTATTTCCGCTGGTGTGAGGCATATTCTCTCTCTCCCACCTCCTTTTCTCTGCCGAATCTCCTGTCCATTTTGCAATCGGGGCTGGAGACGCGCCTTGCTCTCAGTTCCATCAAGGGGCAGGTTTCGGCGCTTTCCGTCCTTTTCCAAGTGCCCTCTTGCGTCCGACCTTCATGTCCGCACATTTTTGCAGGGCGTGGCTCACGAGGTCCCTATGTTCCGGTCCCCCACCACTTGTTGCGGTCACATCCATTCGCCGCGTGTCTGAACTGGCTGCCCTCTCTTGCCGTTCACCCTTTAAGGTGATCCACAGGACAAGGTGGTCCTTCGGCCGGTGCCTTCCTTTCCACCAAAGGTCATGTCTTCTTTTCACCTGAACGAGGAGATCGTATTGCCTTCACAAGCTGGACTTGGTTTGGGCAGTTCGGACCTATTTGTCGGTCACTTCCTCCTTCCGGTGGTGTGATTCCCTGTTTGTGCTTACCGATGGGCAGAACAAGGGGCTCCTGGCTTCTAAGGCCACTGTCTCCCGGTGGATACGCTCCGCCATTTTGGAGGCGTATCGCTGCAAGGGTCAGGTGCCCCCCTTTCGAGTGATGGCTCACTCCACCGGATCGGTGGGGGCCTCCTAGGAAGTAGGCCACGGGGCTTCAGCTCTTCAAGTTTGCAAGGCAGCGACCTGATTGTTGCTGCATACTTTTGCCAAGTTTTGCCGTGTTCATACCTTTGTGTCCTCCGACGTGGGTCTGGGCCGCAGGGTCTTACAGGCGGCAGTTCAGATTTCCACCTGAGTTCTTTTCTGGCTGGGATGTTGTCTTCCCTCCACAGGGACTGCTTTAGGACGTCCAATGGTCCTGTGTCCCCCAATGAAGCGGTCGAGAAAAGTAGATTTTACCGTAAAATATCTTTCTCTGAGCTTCTATTGGGGGACACAGCACCCCCCCCCCCCCCTGGTTTGTGACCAGCCACTTCCCGCCGCTGTGATCGGCCCCCTTCTTGTCTGGGTTTGGACTATTCTTTCTTGGTCGGTTCTCCTTCTGCTTTGGGACTAAACTGAGTTGCTCAGAGCCAGGAGGTGGGTGCTTGATGAGCCGACTTTCTTTAGTTTTTTTCCTAGTGTCAGCCTCCTAGCAGCATATACCCATGGTCCTGTGTCCCCAATAGAAGCTCAGAGAAAGAGATTTTATGGTAAGCCGAAAAATCTACTTTTTAGGTTGCTACAGCAACCTGGCACCAGGCATTCGTCAAGGCCTGTCCTATTTTGTTCTGCTAAGTGATGACGTGGAACATGTGGCTCCATAAAAAGTTGGCCAATCAGTGATATACGTTTGATAATTCAATTCACTCCGGCTGTGAGATGTTGTGGAAAGCAGCTCCATCGACACCAGATGTTTTGTTGTATATACCCATCCATAAGTTGTACAGTAAATTCTGTTTATATTGTAAGTTCATAGAATGATGCATGAAAAAAAAAACTACTGCATCTATACAGGTCTTTCTATACAAAGTAGGGGCACATGAACAAATGTATAAAATGTTTTACACAATAAATGCTTTTATTTAAAAAACTGCTTACTTCAGTCTGTGTAGCCATGTTGAAGATTCTGGTGACGATCGAGGAGCACAACCCATACTTCTGTATATCAGGAGAATGACTGAACAGAACGGTGTAAGCGATACATCATCTGTTTAGTATCTCAGAGCACCACAAACCTACTGCCAGATTTGCTTTAAGATAAAACACACTCTGATCAGAAATACTCTGATATGGAATATGTATTAACTTTGCTGATGTACCCCTTAGGGCTCAGACTTGGATGATGAAGATGTGAATGAGCTGCTACGTGATACCAGGCTGTTGAAAAAGCTGAAAAAGGGTAAAATCACGGAGGAAGAATTTGAGACACAGTTGACAGCTGTTGGAAGATCTGCGGGTGGATCAGATGTATCAGACTGATCACGACATCTGGCTCTTTCTTTTGTAAAGAAAACCAAACCTATTCAAAAATGCCCAAAACGTGAATTTTATATTTCAAAGAGAAAAAAGGATCAGTCAAAAATGTTTTTTAAGTGCTTAAAATGGAGGCTGGTGGACTGGTATATAGATATATATATAAAATTTTCGGTGGCCTTCCAGCACTTTTTTAGTTCATTATTTATTGCAAATAAATTGGGCAGTATGGATTCGATGCTCTGTGTACATGTTTTATCACACATAATTGTTCCAATAAACATAAAGTGTACATTTCAAGTCGAATGTCAGTCTTTTTGGAAGCATAAATGTTCAGTATACTTGTTCTCTTCTTTCTTTACAATTAACTCCTTAAATGGGCACTGTCAGATAAAAAAAAAACTTTTGATGTGTTGTAAAGCATGCAAAACCAATAGATAGGGTTTGCAATTGCTTTCATTAGAAAATTTTCAGTATTTAATACTGAAAAAGCCAGTCAAACAACTGCCTCCCCTGCTAGTCCTGCTGTGTCCATGCGTCATGGACAAACTTCCTTGATTGATAGCTGTGAGCACAGGGCCCACAGCTGGAGGAAAAATCCTCCCACTGTCAGCTTGTGTCCCGCTACTGTCAGAGAGGACAAGCTGGGAGTTGTAGTTTAGCTAATGCTAGGGGAGATGTGAGCATAGAAACAAAACATAGAATGTGTCGGCAGATAAGAACCATTTGGCCCATCTGGTCTGCCCAATAATCTGAATACTATGAATAGTCCCTGGCCCTATCTTATATGAAGGATAGCCTTATGCTCATCCCATGCATGTTTAAACTCCTTTACTGTATTTGCAGCGACCACTTCTGCAGGAAGGCTATTCCATGCATCCACTACTCTCTCAGTAAAGTAATAATTTCTGATATTACTTTTAAACCTTTGCCCCTCTAATTTAAAACTATGTCCTCTTGTGGTAGTTTTTCTTCTTTTAAATATGCTCTCCTCCTTTACCCTGTTGATTCCCTTTATGTATTTAAAAGTCTCTATCATATCCCCTCTGTCTCTTCTTTCTTCCAAGCTATACATGTTAAGGTCCTTTAACCTTTCCTGGTAAGTTTTATCCTGCAATCCATGTATCGGAAGGCACAGAGGCAAGTAGGGACTGTCAGACCCCCCACTGCCCCCCGGTAGTAATTTTAACTTTTATATCTAAGGAGTTATGTGGTGGCAGCCGATAGCAACCATTACTCAATGTCTGAAGTGACCGCAGTTTCTGAACTCGCTACAGACTGACGTAAATATACATCATTTCATGTTAAAGTATTCCCACCCATGGTGTAAATATTATGTGTGCTCTGCATGTCTTTCCGCAAGTGTCAGTAGACATGGCACCAGCTCTGAGAATGGAAGGAATTTTTCTATGTCATGGTCACACAAAAAACACCCCCCAGTTTATCTCCTTATCCAAGATGGTAAATCCAGTGGCTCTAGATGGACTATCACTCAGCTGGCAGTGTATTTGTGTATGTCTTTCCCTGATTCCTTGGCTCCTAAAAAAGATTCAATAAGAGAATGTGAGAGTGACAGCCATCACACTGGCCCAGCATATTTAAGGCTACCCCAGTGCATTTTGGGATGGTTCACCATCACCAAGATAAGTTACAATAAGTACAATACACCTTTGCATGTACTCCTTCAAGTATCTTATAGAACTTGCCAGAAATTGATTTGTTGATTTAATTCTGGATTATAAATTTGTATAACTTCTATCTAGTTTCATTAACCTATCATGTGCATTCTAGTGTCCAGGAAAAGAAAATTTCAGGTTTTCCACGTCTTTTTGGTAAGAAATACACAGACCTGAACAGACTGCAAATAAGGTTGTGAAAGGGATAGTCCATTGAATTGTAAGGTCAGGTGGAAACCGCTGATATATAATGTATTTTATATAAATATAAAAACTAGTAAAATCTAAAACCTACAGTTCTAAGTAGCTAAATACTGGAACTTATATTTTATGTAAAGTGTTTTAATGTTACAGCAACCTCTTATTTACAACACACCTCTGTATCAAGGGGTTAACTTTAATACATTATTATAAGTACAGTTTAATTAATTCATCACTTATAGCAGATGGAGTCAAAACCCCAAGATCTGTAAAAAGCAGTGTGATAAGGGAGGGTGATGTGTAGTCAATCCAGGGGTGCTCTTTCATCAGGTCCTTCTTCTGCTGCTGTGTGTCTGCTTTATACTGCAAGAAACAAAAACCATGAAGTAACTACTATTGTGCACCGCTCAAACAGTATACCGTTATTACTTCCTAAATCTTCATTTTCAGAACATCTTTGGATGACAATTCTATTTGTTTAAGGGAACCGATCATAAATTGCTTATCATGCTGCTTGAACCACAAGTCACTGGGGCAATCCCCGGCTGCTTCTCCCCACCCCATCGGCCTTGATTGTAGATCGCCAGTCTTGGTTCAAGGACCATGAAAGCAGTGACAGGTTCCCTTTAACCTCTTAATGAGAATCAATATGCCTTTTTATTTCTGTCGGTGGACACTGAATATAGAGCTCCTATGCCTGCTCTATAAGCAGCGGGTGTCAGCTGAATCTTACAGCCAAAACCTCTGCAACTACCCTGATCAGACTTTAGTCCTATCCTAGCAATTTAACCCGCTGAATACTGTGATCTTAAGTAGAGAGTGAACTGAAAGGTGCCATACCTGTCATGGATAAGATTGGTACCCCCACAACACAATTGCAGGGTGCCGATCAAGTAAAATGGCAGTCCGAGACCTCCTGAAGGCCTCTGTGTTTGCTATAGGCAGATCTGCTTGTAGTCTGCCTCAGGCAGGACAAGACTACTGATTTGACAGTTCACTGCAAATGATTGCTTTTAAAAATATACTCCGTATTAATAAAACTAGGTCCATCCACTTTTCCCATTATTAAGAGTCTTGGATGTCCATCCAATTAAAATAGAATGTTACTAATCCTGCATGGTGAACAACATTAATGATCCCAAAGTCGCACTAATAAAAAGTACAGGTCATGGCGCCAAAAATTAACCATTATACAGCTCTGTAGACGAAAAAGAGATAGGGGTATGAATATGGCAATTCAAAGCATTTATTCTATTTAAGTTTTAATCTTTAATAGTAGTAAAACAAAATTAAATTAAATTTTCAGACCTCAATTTTTTTCAACAGTACAGTTTATGGTAAAATGAAGGGTGTCTTAAAGTACAATTACTTAAAAAAAATAAAAAAAAAAAAGCCCTCGTGTGGCTCTGGATGTGGACAAAAATGTGTTTTGGCTCTTAGATGACATGGAGTTACAATCATGACAATCCCTGTTGGGGGAAGGGGTTAAAATTAAAAACATCTATGGCCAATTTTGAAGATGGGGTGTCTGGCAAGGACTGGTATTAGTACAAAATGTCAGGTAACGTTTTATGCAGATATCTGATTTAGTCAACATGGCACAAAGGCACAGTCAGCATAAACTACTTAAAATGCTCTACTATATGGTTGGTCAAATAGTCAAAATAAAGTTTTCTGCGGACAGGGGATCAATAATCCCGTCTTGGTGCCTGGTGAGGAGCCCAGCAATCTTCACTTATTTTGAGGATAAGCAATAAGCTTGGTGGGAAAACTCCTTTAAAAAGGTGTTTAACACTAAAGACTCATCCACAATCCACAGCATAAAGGATAAGTGTCTGACCACTGGGACCTCTCCACCCCCCCCCCCCCCCCCCCATGCATTTTGTGACAGGGCCTGCCAAACATGGCTCTTAATGCAGCAGCAATGTGTAGACACAACTATTGCTCTAGTCATTGGCCACAGGAGTGTCAAAGATAGCCTAGGGCTAGGAACATACTTAGGGAATACCTTTGCTATTTAAAAATGCTTAACAGTCTGTTAAGCTCATACAAACCATAAGTTCTTTTCTTACTTACCTTGAACTTGTCTGGCACATCTCTCTGATTCAGAGGGAAGAGGCGCACAAATTTGAAACTTTCCGCCACCACGTAGAATGGTTTATTCTGAGCTTTGGCACATACAGCCATTTGATTTGTGCCAATCTGCAATAAAATACATAACACACTGATATTACAGGTTTGTTTGGTTGCTTTACAGGGTTGTCCAGGATTAGAAAAAAAACGCTGCTTCTTTCTTGCAAAAACTGAACCACTCCTCTCCACAGGTATTGCTGCTAATATTGTCACAGGGGAATGCTAATTCTGGACCCCGGCGAAAGAAAGAACATGATCATTCTTTTGGTGGAACTCTACCCGAAACTACATTGCCATCAACAGGGACAGCACTTGTCCGAACAGTCAGCATCAATGTATTCTGGAGGCTCCTGCTGCACATGGAATCAGACGCAGTAAGCGTAATGTAAACTGGCAGGTACACTGCAGCTGGCAGTCACTGGTGATTTGGGGGGGGGGGGGGGGGGGGGCTTAGCTCATAAAGCCTTAGTATTCTATATTAGCCCTATTAACCAAAAGGAACAGATCTGCCCTCATAATATGCTGCTCTTAAACAGGTGCCCGATTAAATTTAATTCATAGTAAGGATACATTGTTCTGTATAGTACATAGCTCAGCTGATGAAGAACCCCATTCAGGAGAGACAACAGTATGTTATAGGAGTCAGTGCTGTATGGCTCCAAAAGGCAGCCACAATGATTCCCAGTATCAACTACAATATGCCACCTCCTCATACAGGGAGACTCCCGATTTTTAACCACGAAAGGGTAGGGCTGCCCCTTGGGGCTGCAAGATGTTAGTTTGGGTTGGGAGCATTAATAGTCAGGCACACTAAGTACTATACATTGCATTACAGGAAGGATGAAGGATGGGTAGAAGTAGTACCAGTACAATCAATTACCGTATTTTTTGCCGTATAAGACGCACTTTTTCTTCCCCAAAATTGGGGGGGAAAAGTTGGTGCGTCTTATACGGCGAATACACACCTATCGCGGCGGTCCCTGCGGCCATCAACGGCCGGGACCCGCGGCTAATACAGGACATCACCGATCGCGGTGATGCCCTGTATTAACCCTTCAGACGCGGCGTTCAAAGCTGACCGCCGCGTCTGAAGGGAAAGTGACACTAACCCGGCTGCTCAGTCGGGCTGTTCGGGACCACCGCGGTGAAATCGCAGTGTCCCGAACAGCGTACAGGACATTGGGAGGGATCTTACCTGCCTACTCGGTGTCTGCTCCATGCCGGGATCCCCTGCATGGCCGGCGCTCTCCTTCGACGTCATCGCGTCCTGGCGCACGCCGTCCCGTCATCCAATAGGAGGGGTGTGCGTAGCAACGTGATGACGGCAACGTGATGGCGGCAACAGAGAGCGTGGATCCCGGGGAAGAAGACGTCGGGGACACCACAGGGTCGCGGTGACGGCTCCAGAGAGGCAGGACACGTGAGTATTACCTCCTATACCAGTGGTCTTCAACCTGCGGACCTCCAGATGTTGCAAAATTACAACTCCCAGCATACCCGGACAGCCAACGGCTGTCCGGGCATGCTGGGAGTTGTAGTTTTGCAACATCTGGAGGTCCGCAGGTTGAAGATCACTGTTGGGTTCAGAATCTTTTTTTTTTCTTCTAGATTTTGCACCTTTAAAATTGGGTGTGTCTTATATGCCGGTGTGTCCTATAGGGCGAAAAATACGGTACTTGGTGATGGCAGAAAGTGACAAATTAAACAAATGGTCATTCACCTTATTGATGATTCCTCCGCTCTCCACCACTCCTTCAGCCCCCACAATCACCAAGTCTACTTTCTCCATGATATACCTTGCAAAAAGAAACCTTGTAAGTTATAAAACCACAGAGATTTAGTTTTGTACCTTCACATCATCACTAACTCACCCTACTGCAGCATCCAGGATCACAGTTACTGGCATATTAATGTTCTGTAGAGCTTTTGCCATATTCCTCCTATAATGAAGAAATAAACAATTGTATGTATATAGTTCAGGCTTTCAATATCCATTTTGTTCAGCATGTACTACCATTTTATAATGGAAACCGTATACTTAAGGGGGTGTTCCAATATATTTAAAAACCATTCTGCAGCCTGCAAAGATTCAAAAGAAATAAAATAAATAAATAAATATACATACATACATACATACATACATACATACATATATATATATATATATATATATATATATATATATATATATATATATACACACACATATATATATAAATATATACTTATCCCGTCTGGTCCAGCACGGGACTGGAGGCTTTGTTACTTTTCCTCAGGACACACTCTTCTTATGAATTTCTGAACACACTATAGCCTCAGGGAATTACGAATTCCTCCTGGGTAGGTGAACACAGTCACTGGCGAGGTGGGTATGGGGCACTTGGTTATTTGACAGCACTAGCAGGCTAGGATGTTTTTTTTTTTAAACATATCGGAATACCCCTAAGAAAAAAAACTATGTATGCTAGCACTAAAGTAAAGTACTAGCATACATAGCTGGAAGAGTTTAAGAATAGTTATTTTCCAAACCACATGACAGTAGTCTATTCAACGCCTATTTATTTATGTTAGCATTTAAAAAAAAAAAAAAAAAAAAAGAAGGTCGGCATCATGGCTTTAAAGATCTGCTATTTTGGTCAGTATGTATTTTTACCAAAACCAGGAATGAAGCTGAAAGAGAAACTATAATGGAAAATGTGCCCCTTTTTCTGTGTTTGGGCTTAAAAAAAACAATGCTGACCAATATAATACGTGTAAACCCAGCCTAACTCTAGAGCAGTGGTCTCCAACCTGCGGACCTCCAGATGTTGCAAAACTACAACTCCCAGCATGCCCGGACAGCCTTTGGCTGTCCGGGCATGCTGGGAGTTGTAGTTTTGCAACATCTGGAGGTCCGCAGGTTGGAGACCACTGCTCTAGAGCTTGAGGAGAATAGAGGCATGCTCACCCTGATAAGTCCGGCTGTGATTCTGTAACATAGACACTAAATCGTTTATTAGCAGCTGCAGCTTCTTCTAAAACCTTCAGAACCACCCTGGAGTACGCATGGGTTAATATTTTCTGCAAAATTAACAAAAGTGCAAAGTTTTAAAATATGCCATATAATATGTCCAGAATGAGCATAAATATAATTTTACAATAATATAACACAATGGTTTTCATTTCAAAGGGTTGTCCAGAAACCCAAAACAAGTGTTTACTAAATAAACACGTGAAAACAGCGGCCAGGTTGTCCTTATAGTCATGTGACCAACTTCTCTAAACTCCTTCACGAAACAGCGTGTACATTTATGTTGCAAGACAGTGGTTCCCAACCTGCTTTACAAGTAACCCCAAGGGTACTTAGCAGTTCTCCAGGGGGTATTCAGTAAAAATCAGTAATGGTTAATCATCGGTCACTGCTTCTAAAGTGGCCACTTCCACTTTAAAAGAAATGAGCCATGGCTTTTGGTATGCTGATGTCACTGCACTTAGGAGAAGAGTAGGAGGGTAGCAGAAGAGAAGTGCAGGCACCAGCACTATGGACCAAAGCAGAAGGTCCCCAGACAGGTGGAGCAATGGATCACTGAAGGGCCCTCTAACTACCGTATTTATCGGCGTATAACACGCACTTTTAAATCTTAAATTTAAGGCAAAAGGCATGTTATACGCCGATAAATCTTCTGGTCACTGATTTAAAGCGGCCGCAGCAGCGTCTGCTTGTTAAGTGTTTAACAGCACGGCCGCGGCCACTTTAAATCAGTGACCAGCGGCGTCTCCTTCCCGCACTGTCACTTGTTTTCTCCTGCACTATCCACAGGTACTGGTGCGGGAGTCGCTGATTAAAATGAGCCCTACCTTGTCTGGATCTGCCCTACCTTTTAATCAGCGTCTCCCACACTATCCACCAGTACCTGTGGATCGTGCGGGAGACAAGTGAGTTTCACTTTTCATTTTCCCTCCCTCCCCCCTCCCTCATCATTCCCCCTTTTCCTGCTTTTTATAGTTTTGTTTATTTTCCTTACCTGTCTGCGCTTCGGCAGGTCAAGTCAGGCGGAGGGTCTTGCGGTCAGTGAAGCAGATGAGTTACGTCCTCTGCCGGCTTCTCTGTGCGGCATCACTTCATTTCCTGTAGTCGCCGCCGAAAAGTGACATCCGTGATGCCGCACAGAGAAGCCGGGAGAGGACGTAACTCATCTGCTTCACTGACCCCGCAAGACAGCCGAAGCGCAGACAAGTAAGGAAAGGGGAAGAGTGGTCTTCAACCTGCGGACCTCCAGATGTTGCAAAACTACAACTCCCAGCATGCCCGGACAGCAGTTGGCTGCCCGGGCATGCTGGGAGTTGTAGTTTTGCAACATCTGGAGGTCCGCAGGTTGAAGACCACTGGATGCCATAGGAGGAACATGATGGGGGGGGATGATGAGATGGCGAAATAATGGGGGGGGGATGATATAGGGGGAAATGGTGAGGGGGGGGGGAAATGATGAGACAGGGGGAAATGATGAGGGGGAGGGATGAGGGACATGATGAGACAGGGTGGGGGGATGATGAGGGGGAATGATGGGGGGACATGATGAGACAGTGTGGGGGGAGGATGAGGGGGCGAATGGGCATTTTGCAGGCCTAACACACTAATATATATATATATATATATATATATATATATATATATATATATATATATATATATATATATATATGCAGAATAGGGGCCTACAGCTATAAAAGAGGGGCAGAGAGGGGGCCTAACTACAATATGGGGGCACAAAGTGGGCTTTTGTAAAGAGGTGGGCATTGTGCTGGAGAAAGACTGGCCTAAAAATTTTGTTTGGCTGGTTCTGTGGAGACAGGTCTTGACCAGGAAAAATCTGAATAGGATTTTAATGGGGTTGGTCGGGGCCTGGGGAGATAAGGAGAGAAGCAGGGGGCCTGCGGGATATGGAGTTTAAAAAAAAAAAAAAGAAGCATATAAATTATACTATGTGTTAAGCCTAATTGGCTTTATTTGTGGGAGTGGCGTGGGGTATATAATCACCCCTCTCCCACACCTGGGGGCGTGTGTTACGTTGGCGGTAGTTCTCTAGTAGTCTACCGTGTTAGTGCATACGTCCCCCCCCCTGGAGTGTCGTTGGTAGTGTGTAACGGTTCTATCCCCCGTCCTCGCAGAGGTTGGTTAGGTAAGTGCCAGTGTGGCTCTATGTTGTTCAGCCCGGGTTCGTAGTGCCGGAGCAGGCTCACCCCCAGCTGGGTCGCTTGCCTCCTCGCGCTCCCCCAGGTTTTTTGTACCCCGGTTTTTCTTGCATGTTTTCCCCTTCCCGTGTTCCCTCACCGCTCACCTGGCCCGCCCGGTTCCCGGTCCCGAGGGAGTGGAGTTGCGCCTGCTGCCGGGCTCGGGGATCCCCATTCGCCCCGGCGGTCGGCGTCGCTTCCGGTCACTCCTTCCCACAATACAGAGGGCGAGAGTACGCGTCCCGGCGTCATCACCCGGCGCCGCGTCGCCACGGGGGGGGGCTCCGTTCCTGCACCCAGCTCTGCGGCGACACGGGCTGCGGGGGCGGGGCCCCGCCGTTGAGGGGGGCGGCGCCACTCCCCGGAGCCACACCATCCCTGTCATGGGGGCCAGCCGGGACGTGCGCAGGGTGCCATCCCACAGTCGGGTCCGGGCGCTCTCCCCCCCTTCCTGCTAGCTCCCGGCGTGCTTATGCATGGTCGGGTGCCGCGAGGGGGGGAGGCGCCCGGGGTCTGGGCTGTCGGGCCGTGAGCGTCGGCATCACCCAGGTTCGGCCACCATGTCACACCTGCCCCCCCCCCCCCTTCCTTCTCAAAAAAAAAAAAAAAAAAAGGGGGGAACCAGCCCTATGGCCAGGCACATGCTGTCCCTCATCATTAATGACTATAGTATTTGTCTTACCCTTCAGGTTCCACTGTCGTTCCTAAGCCCCACAAGTGGCTTCGCCTCTCAGCTTTCAGCTCGAGGTATATAAAAAAAAAATAAAAAAAAAACGCATATACTGATTTCACTTCTTCTCACATAGCCATCAGTTCTCACTTCTGCACGACATTCAATCATTTTGGCCAACACATTTCACGCGCTGGACCCGCCGCTGACGCGGCCCAGGGCCTCGGGCGGCCGACACCCCCGTTCAGCCTGGGCCGTTCGCGTCAGTGGGGGCCTTGGTGTAGCCCGTTGTTCCTGACTTGCTTCAGCACAACGCAACTCGACACACACGAACACTGGGTCATCCGTTATCTGACACACCCCAAAAAAAAAAAAAAAATAAATATATATATAGGGGGAAACTCATTTTTAGCCCACCACGTCACGCACTCATCACGTCAGGCACTCAGCTGCCACCCATTTTCACTATGTGTTGTCTGTCTCTGTGTATCCCCTCAGCCGTGAGCCGGATCGTGCCTATTCAGGCTCCTTCTATTCCCACAACTCAGGATACAGCAGGTCAGTGTTACAAGATAGCAGCCAGAGTTGTTCAGGTACCATCCCTGTTCTCACTAGCATCCAACTTTGTCTACCGGCACCCGTTACTGGCCCGGACAGGTTCCGACGCAGCATGTCGCAACCCTCTGACATTGAGGACACCCTCTCCGTCCCCGAGACCCCAGCAAGAGCTTCGGACCGGGGTAGCATGTCCTCCTACCGTACCTGGACAATCCCCAAACTGATGCAGGAACTCAGGAGGAGGGGCACCCCCTTTCCGGCCTCAGCCAAGAAAGGGGAGCTGTTCAACCTGCTGGGCACAGACCGGGCCCCCCCGGCGAGGCAGGCAGCAGCATCGGACCAAGCGTCCAGTGCTTCACTTTCGCAGCTCCACACCATGATGAGCCAGGTGCTCACATCAGTGTCCGGGCTACAGGATAGACTAGAGGACATGGAACGCGCCAGGGTCACGGACACAGCCCCAGCTGTTCCTGTTGCTTCTACCTCTCAGGCTCCGCCTTCAGGTATGCTTCAGCCTCCCCCGAATGTTACACCCGCACACTTTATCCCGGCAGCAATTAAAAAAGACATTCTGGAGGGCAAGAATGTCAACTTGGCTCTTCTGCTGATAGCCACCACGGACATCAATGACACCAAAACCGTTGCCTGTGGCGATCTCGCTGTCACCTTCAAAAGCAAAGATGCCAGGCTTAACAGGAAACTAACAATTAACGAGTTTGTCATAGCCTTTGGGCTATATAGAGACGTCATTTGCTCAGTTAGTCCCAGTCGCAGGGAGGAACTTGATTTGTACCTCCACAAGATCGCACAAATGGCGTACAAACACGGAGGGTCCACTTTCTACGAGTACCACAAATCTTTTGCTGCTAAGGCAGCTGCTTCTTTCGAGCAATTCAATTACACGACCAACTGGGGAGCCGTTGACACTGAACTTTACTGCGAGCATTTCGCAGGTCTAAAAGCCCCCTCCTGCAGCTGGTGCGGGGTCACTGCACACACCACTAATTGGTGCCCCCTGAGCAAAGATCAGGCGGATACAAGCACCAACAGGAGCCAAAATATCTCCTTAGGCCCCAGTCAGAGGAACTCTCCTGCTCTAGACAGGCTAGGTAGGCCGGTCAGGTTTCTGGGCAAGACTCAGATATGTAACAATTTCAACCTCTCTGCATGCACCTACAGCAACTGCAAGCTTCTCCATGTGTGTTTTCTCTGTTTCCGGGCCCACCCCAGCTCCATCTGTTCTCAAAAAGGCAACCAGGCGTGACTAGGCGTGGTGCGGGTTGACGCCCTGGCCCGCATTTTAGCCAGCCACCCTGATCCCTGCTGGGTCAGATGGTTAGTTGGGGGGTTTCGCGAAGGCTTTCACACAGGGTTGGTCGCGTTGCCTCAAAGCACGTATGAATGCCTTAACCTTCAGTCAGCACTCGCTGAACCCACGGTGGTGTCACAATTAATACAAACCGAACTTCTGAAAGGCTTTATGATCGGCCCTTTTGATGTACCCCCTTTTTCTGTCTGGAGGGTTAGTCCGTTGGGGCTAGCCACTGGGAAGTTTTCTAATAAAAGAAGGTTAATCTATGACCTCTCCGCGCCTTACTCTTCTAACATCCCTAGCATCAATGCACTGATCCCTTCCGATCAGTTCAGTATGAAATATTCCACTATCGATCAAGCCATACAGGCCATACTACAGCTGGGCAGGGGCACGTGGCTCTCCAAAGCTGACATTACCGACGCCTTCAAACTTCTCCCCATCAAGCAAGACCTGTGGCAGTGGCATGGTGTAAAATGGGCAGGCAAGTATTACTTGCCACTAAACTCACCTTTGGAGCCAAAAGTAGCCCCTGGCTTTTTGATCAACTAGCCACGGCCTTACACTGGGCCTTACAACATGTCTCCAACTGTCACTACACTATCCACTATCTGGACGACTTCCTGTTGCTGGAACACCCTGGTCACAGTCCCTCTAATCTCAGGTCACTGCTGAGGCTGTTCAAGGAAGTTGGGGTCCCAATCGCACCCCATAAGACCGAAGGCCCGTCCACTCAGCTCACCTTCCTAGGCATCATCTTAGACACAGAGGAAATGCAAGCCAGGCTTCCCCAGGAGAAACTGGCTAGGATCCGTGAGGTTATCCAAAAAATTACAAAGTGCCACACAGTATCCAGGGTGGAGCTCCAAAGCCTCCTAGGCATGATGGCCTTTGCGATGAGGATCATTCCGCAAGGTAGGTCATTCATATCCAGACTCCTGGACTTACTTCCTTCAGTTTCCGGGCAGAGGCATGTCATTCGAATTGACAGCGAGGCAATGTCAGACCTGGCCATGTGGGGTCACTTCCTGAATAACTGGAACGGAATCTCGCTCTTTGTCCCCTCAGCCACGGAAACATCCCCCTCCGTGGTTTCTGACGCCTCAGCCGTCGGTTTCGCCGCTCTCCATGGCGCACACTGGCTGGCCAGTCCTTGGCCTCAGGACATACTGCTTATCCCGAATTTTCACGAAACTTCGCCCTTATTTGAGATCTATCCAATAGTAGCAGCCGCTGCCGTATGGGGTGATTCGTGGGTCAACTCCACTGTCCGCTTCAGATGCGATAACATGGCCACAGTAGACATCTTAAGGAAAGGGCGTTCTAAGTCCCCGCATATCATGCGTTTTGTCAGGAAGTTTGTCTTGATCGCTCTTCAGCACAATTTTCACTTTTGTGTTGAGCACATTGAGGGTACTAAAAACACAGCAGCTGACGCTCTGTCACGAGGTAACATGAAGCTGTTCTTTCAGGTACACCCAGAAGCAGACATCGTCGGGGTCCCAGTTCCTTCAACACAGTATCTCCAGATGGACAAACAGACTTCATCACAGTGGCAAATTCTTTAATCAGACAGTCCCTTGCACCCAGCACCAAACGGGCGTATGACGCAGCTCTAGCCTCTTTTTCCCCGTTCATGCACAAACAAGGTCTCCCTGCCACAATTTCGGTTCGTTCCTCTCTTGCTTATGTCGGTTTCTGCCATTCTTCTCTTCACCTCTCCCACAACACCATCAAGCTTCACTTAGCAGGGTTACAACACCATAGATCCTTCTCACATCCCGACGCACTTTCTCTACTGTCCACTAACCCTATTAAGGCGGCACTCAAAGGCATCCTTGTCCTGTCACGTCCCAAACCACCCTCCCGTGCACCAGTCACTGGCGACCTTTTCCGATCCATGTCCTCACTCCTGGACACTCACCTGTTTGGTCCCAGACTCAGCACTGTCATCAAAGCAGCGATCTACTTGGCCTTCTACGGATTCTTGAGGCCGGGGGAGTTCACACGCTGCGGTCGAAGGTCACGGGGTCTTCTCCTGAGCCAACTATCACCGCACGGGGCAGGGTTTGCACTCACTCTGTCTTCCACCAAAACCTGTAGACGGGGAGCCACCATACGCTATTTCCCCACTTTTCACCAATGGTGTCCGGTCCTGGCCCTCACACAACTCCTTTCCACGTTCCCTGGACAGCCAGCGCACAGCCCTCTTCTGCCGGTCAATGGGTCAGCACTCTCCTCTTCACAGTTCACCAAACACGTGCGGTCCCTTGTCAGAGTCCTGGGACACGAGCCTAGTGGCATTTCAGGTCACTCGTTTAGGATCGGAGCAGCCTCTGCAGCGTCTAAACACAATGCCCCTGCACACGTCATCAAGAAGTTGGGGCGCTGGAATTCTGGCTGTTTCGAGCGCTACGTCCCTGACCCGTCCACCGAGATGGCGGGGGTGTTTAAAGTGTTGGCTCTGTAAATTCAAATAAAACTCAGTTGTACCCTACCTCCGACTCTTTGCCCTCTATCAGGCATACCCACGGTCGCGGTAATTGGGCACACCTCATCCGCTAGTTTTCCCTCTTAGGTCCTCTAGATGGTCTCCTGTTTCCAGGTCGGTAAGTACGGTCAGTATTATACAGTTTGTACAGTTCCCACTCTAGGCTCTTGGAGCCATGACCACAAGTGTTAAGCCTAATTGGCTTTATTTGTGGGAGTGGCGTGGGGTATATAATCACCCCTCTCCCACACCTGGGGGCGTGTGTTACGTTGGCGTCACCCACCCAGCCCTCCCTCATTTCTCATAATTCCCACTAGGGTATGCCCTCTATCAGGCATACCCACGGTCGCGGTAATTGGGCACACCTCATCCGCTATTTTTCCCTCTTAGGTCCTCTAGATGGTCTCCTGTTTCCAGGTCGGTAAGTACGGTCAGTATTATACAGTTTGTACAGTTCCCACTCTAGGCTCCTGGAGCCATGACCACAAATCAATTACATGAATGTGTCTAATACGGAGGTACAATTTTTGGAAATTGGCTGCCAAGGGGTACTAGGGCAAAAAAAGGTTGGAAACCTTTGAGATAATGCTACATGGGACGTGAAGGCTATGCTATCAGGCTCTGATGATAGACAACATAGGCGTCACAAGTTGGCCCTAGGTCTCTCTCATACTTACAGCTCCATCTTTTATAAACGGGCAGCAGAGATTTGTAATCTTGTCCCTTGACAAGGAGATCCTTTTTAGAAAGAGTTCACCTCGCTCGCTCATCCTTTCTTTGCATAAAGCATAATTCTGGAAAAAAAATGATATATATCACTGGGTGGATATGGTTGCAAACATATTAATAATAAACTGTATAAAACAAAGCTCATCCTGATTTGTTAGAGTTAATCCTCAGTGTGTTTTTCTTGGTGGTGGTGGGTTATGAAAGGTTTTGTAGCATTCCACGGGATTCCTTCTTTCTGTACGGTTGTACCTGTATGTTGGCAATGGATCAGACCATGAAGCACTTAGAATATATGGTTGGCATCTGTGCATATGTACCCTTAGATATGCTAGTGGTCACCTTCCCAATGGAAGCACAATTTGTCAGCACATGCGCCATTTCTCAGGCCTGGCTGTAGCTGGTGGAGTACATGCAGTAGACATTATAGGAAGACAGTTGGCAAAGTTAGATTTTCCAATAGAAAAGTAGGGATAAAATGTAATATTTCTATCACTGTCATACTGAGTAATAAATCTTACACCACACTGTTCTGTTTGCCATTTTCAGTCTGCACAGTAGTCAGCAAACTGCAATAGGTTTATTAGAAGTGTGCACTGGAGACACAGGACTTCTGGGAGATGTAGTCTGTAGTGCATACGGTCTGTCATGTGATGTCCACCCACAGAAAGCAAGTAACTAAAATGTATATTTACTATAAGGCTTGAGGGAACATCGATTTAGGCAACTAATTCTGTAATAAAGTATTTTTTTTCTACAAAACAGATATAGATAAGAAAACAGTATATTTAAAAGGGGTTAGCCACTTTATTCTGCTCTCCCACGTTACAACTGAGTGGGAGAGCAGAATAGGGCCAACTTTTTTGTATTTACTCTACAGAAGCTTAAAGGGGTACTCCATTGCTCAGCATTTGGAACAAACTGTTCCGAACACTGGAGCCGGGAGCTTGTGACGTTAAAACCCACGCCCCCTCAATGCAAGGGGGCATGGGAGGGGGCGTGATGGCTGTCTCGCCCCCTCCTGTAGACCTGCATTGAGGGGGCGGAGCGTGACTTCATGAGTGTGCAAGGTTATGACGTCACGAGCTCCCGGCAACGGCTCCAGCATTCGGAACAGTTTGTTCCAAACGCTGAGCAGCGATGTTCCCCTTTAAAGGGGTACTCCACTGCCTCAGCATTCGGAATATTTAGTTCCGAATGCTTAGTGCGGGCGCCGGGGCTTGTGACGTCAAGTACAACCCCCCTCCCCCCCCCCCCCCCCCTCGTGAGTACCCCTTTAAACAAGGAGTACCCCTTTAAACAAAAATTGTCTAACCCGTGAGTAAAATTTGTAAACATAACGGGGGGGAGATTTTATTAAAAGTAGGTCTGATCAGTTGTTATTGCCAACTTTTCCTCTGCACAGGTTTTAAAAATTCTCTCTGAATGTTTATTTTTAATTCTACAGTATTATGTTCCCCTAAATAGTGTAGTGCATTGCCCATACTTATTTCCACCATAATCCGGATTACTGGACAGTTCGGATAAAAAAAACAAGACTTCAGGCAAATGATGGCTGGGATAAAGAAATGCAGAAGCTTTGAGAACACTTACAGAATGTTCCAGCTCAGAAGTGAGTGTAATAAACCTTAGGAAGAGTTCCCCTCCAGAGGAGACGGCAACAGAGGAATCCACCTTGGACATAGTTTGAATAGCATCCTTTAGACTTCCGATCAGGCCTTGTATAGTTTCGCCTAGAACAAAAATCTCAAAGTTATAAACTCCTTAATGGTAAGAGAAACAAGACAGAACTGTTCAGACAAGCCAAGATACAAAGACAAATTGACCTTGTTACCTATAGCAACAAGCCTTTGGCTGTCTGGGCATGCTGGGGGTTGTGGTTTTTGCATTAGTTGGTGGCAGCCTTGTTGGGAAACACTGGTCTAAGGTGTATGACGGGCTCCTGACTTTTCACCACTAGATGATGTTGGTGTAGAGAAGGATTTTTAAAGCGAAACGGACAGCCGGTTCCCCCATACTAAACCCAATACACAGAATTATAATGCTGGTGAAGCGGATTAAAAATAGGTATAAGTTACCTGGATCCGGAGATAGACCCCTTATTAGCCAGCAATGCTTATATGTTCACACTCACACGATCCCCAACACGGCTTGACTACAATACGAATAACCAAACAGTAGAACAGCCAGTGGTAAACGATGAGAACTTTATTCAGAACCAAGTAAAAACCGCGAGGCAAGTGGTACAGCCAGCATAAAACAGCAACACTGGAGAGATCGTGGACGCGTTTTGGGTAAGACCCTTCGTCAATGCACACAAATTCTCAACTACAGTCAGGTATATATAGGGATCTGGAAGTGTGGAGGAGGAGCAAGGAGAGAGAAAACCTCCATTTAACCCCTACCAACCCACAACCGGATCGACCCGCACACAATACAATTGTGATTGAACAATGACAGCAGATTCTGTATACTACGCAGGTTGGCAGTCCACCTATGTAGTATACAGAATCTGCTGCAAGACATGTAACTTATCGTACATTGGTAGTACCATACGCCCTTTAAAGAAAAGGATTAAGGAGAACATCTGTGCTATAACAAATCCGTACCATGTGAACATCTCGGGTGCCTCTCGGTACTTTCGTGATGTCCACTCAGGTGATACCTCTTTGTTAAGCTTCTATGGTGTGAAGCTGGTACGAAAACCTTGGCAAGGCGGTGACCATGTTAAGTTGCTGCGAAATAAAGAGGTGTATTGGATTCACACTTTGGACACTACCCAACCGTTTGGTCTAAATTGCAGGACAGATTTAATACTTCATTGCTAACACTGATGGTTTTTTGTTCTCTGCCCTTTGTTTGTTTTAAATGGATTTTCCTCTTTTGTCTTATTTTCCATATGTAACTTTTCTATGCAAGTGTTACTTCGTTTTCTCTTTTCATGATGTTATATTTACTTATGTCAGTGTTCTGTCACAATTGTATTGTGTACAGGTCGATCCGGTTGTGGGTTGGGAGGGGTTAAATGGAGGTGTTCTCTCTCCTTACTCCTCCTCCACACTTCCAGATCCCTATATATACCTTACTGTAGTTGAGAATTTGTGTGCATTGATGAAGGGTCTTACCCGAAATGCGTCCACGCTGTCTCCATTGTCAGGAACTGTCCAGAGCAGCATAGGTTTGCTATGGGGATTTTCTCCTGCTCTGGACAGTTCCTGATATGGGCATCAGGTGTCAGCAGAGAGCACTGTGGACAACACAAAAAAGAAATTCATAAAATAAATAATTTCCTCTGTAGTATTCAGCTGCTAATAAGTACTGAAAGGATTAAGATTTTTTAATAGAAGTAATTTAAAAAAAAACTTTCTGGCACCAGTTCATTAAAAAAAAAAAAAAAAAAAAAAGTTTTTAACCAGAGTACCCCTTTAAAGTCCCCCATTATTATCACCTCATTCTGATTTGCTGCCATGTTTATTTGCCTCTGTTATTGATCTTCTGCCTCTTTCATTATGTTTGGTGGCTTATAGCAAACCCCTATCAGAATATTATTATTTGTATCTCCGTATATTTCTACCCATAATGACTCCACATTATCGTTTCCCTCCCGTATATCCTCCCGCAGTGCGGCCTTCAGACTGGACTTTACATAAAGTCAGACTCCTCCCCCTTTCCATTTTGTCCGATCCTTCCTGAATAGACTATAACCCTGTATGTTGACCGCCCAGTCACAGCTATCGTCCAACCATGTCTCTGTTATACCCCCTATGTCATAATTATCCTCAGATATTATCAACTCCAGTTCGTCAGTTTTATTGGTCAGACTTCTGGCATTAGTCAACATGCAATTCAATGGTGTATGTTTTTTTTTCCCCTATGAAGCCTATCCCTATTAATTATTCTAACCCCTCCCTCCGCTCCACCCCCAGGTACATTGATAAGTCCCCCCTCTCTATCTGCACTAGCAGACACCCCCTTGGCGATCAGAAGCAGTATCCTGCTGCAGTTCTGCTAGCTCTGAAATGGCACCCCCCTCACCTGCCAACCGAGCAAACTTGTTGGGGTGTGCCAGATCAGGATTAGCCTCCCTGACACTTTTCCCTCTACCCAGTTTTCTAACTGTAACCCAGCTAACTGCCTGACTGTCCTGCACCTCTGTCCCACTATCCTCCCCCACCTCTACTCCAGAGAGTACTTGCTCAGTGAGCAGGAGACTCCTCTCCAAGTTGTCAATGCATCTCAGTGCTGCCAGTTGCTCCTCTAGATCCAGGATCTTGGCTCCTAAAACAATATGCACCCTCAAACTGCTGTTCAAGCATTGCATACATCGCGCAAGATGTACACCGGACTGCATTTTCCAACATGGAAGCTAACTAGTTATGGGGATTTCACAAAGTAACACTCACAGTGATCTCAAACTCCTGCTTTCAAACACCTGTTTTACAACTCTCTTTCAACTGCCTCTCTTTGAAAGCCACACTCAGTCAGAGCAAGCTCAGATCGGAGTCCCATGGGATTTTTCTAATAGCCGTTTTAACCCGTTATGAACAACAGATGTTATTTTGTGACGGGCGATTGAACGGAAGAAAAAGTGAATACTATCTTCCGTCACAAAATAACGTCCATTATTAATAACGGACGATAACGGGTTAAAACTGCTATTAGAAAAATCCCATAGACTATAATGGGATTTTCTAATGGCCGTTTAACCCTGCGATCGCCCGCTATTTTATAACGGGTACTTTTCATAGTGTGAAAGCAGCCTAAGATTTAAGGACCTGTGACCCTACCCCTAGAGGCAGAGTAGAGAAGAAAAAAAAAAGTGAAAAGGCTGTTTAAAATTCTATCAGTGATCCCTCTATGTGCAAATGTAAGTACTCACACAAGTCACTCCAGTCCACAGACATCTCTTGTTTTATACAACTCTCTTTCAACTGCCTCTCTTCCAAAGCAACACTCGGACAGAACAAGCCAACATTTTAGCAATGCGACTATTAACGGGTCTATCTGTGGATCCGGGTAGGTAATACCTCATGTTAATCCAGTTTACCTGCACTATAACCGTGTGTTTGGGTTTAGTGGGGGTGAGCCGATCAGTTTTCCTGTCAGTTTTCCTTTATGCCCAATTCTATTGTTCTGGGAGACATTAGCTGGCACCAAAGTTGTCTGGTTGTGACTTACCGATCTCCTCCCCATAGAGAAAACATGAAAGTTTGTGTGCCGAACGTTCATATGTGTGTGGGGAGATCCAAGCGTTAGCCGATAGAACGATTCGGCTGACAGTTATATAAAGAGTAAGCCTACATTGAAGGGGTTGTCCAGCAAAAAACAACATCGCCTATCTGACCAATGGGACCCCCCCTGCAATTTTCTGGCTGGCGCCCCGACTCTTTGTGGAGTGTGTGTGCTACAGACAACAGTACAGACGAGTACAGCACTCTTGCGCTCCCATAGAAATTAATAAGTGCGTGCCATCTGTAGCACGTGCCCCTCTCAGAGAGCCAAGGCAGGAGATTGTGGGGGGGTCCCAGCCGCCAAGGCAGGAGATTGTGGGGGGGTCCCAGCCCTCGAACTCCCACGCAATCAGACACTTATCTCTATCATGTGGTTAGGGGTAGAGATGAGCAAAGTTACAGTGATTCAATTTGTCACAAACCTTGCGGCTCGGCGGTTGCTGACTTTAGCCTGCATAAATGAGTTCAGCTTTCAGGTGCTCCGGTGGGCTGGGAAAGGTGGATACAGTCCTCGTAGACTCTGAGCACCTGAAAGCTGTACTAATTTATGCAGGCTAAAGTCAGCAACTGCTGAGCCGAGAAGTTTGTGACGAATCAAATTACTGTAACTTCACTCATCTCTAGTTAGGGGATTAAGTAATTTTTCATCAGACTTCCCCTTTAATTAGAAAGTTTCTCTACCTTTATCTTTCTTCAGAAACTCCAGTAGGGTTCTAATAGCCGCTACGGCCGTGGCCACATCTGGGTCCTCCTTCAGCTGGCGCTTAAAGTATTCAATGACTTCTGTGGAGAGAAGAACATTATAATGGTCAGTACTGAAGAAGCTACCAATGAATGAGAAGGTATTGCACCCCACCTTCATCAACATATAACAAGTTCTGGGCTATTCCTTGGAGTTATGAGATCACCCTTTAGGGTGTGTTCACATGTAGCATATACGCTGCAGATTTTATGCTGTGTTCAATAAAACTAGAAGAATAAATCAATATAAATAAATAGTTGAGTATGCGCCAGTGTTTCCCAACAACAGTGCCTCCAGCTGTTGCAAAACTACAACTCCCAGTATGCCCGGACAGCCGAAGGCTGTCCGGGCATACTGGGAATTGTAGTTTTGCAACAGCTGGAGGCACTATGGTTGGAAAACCCCTATACAATTCTCTGTCATGTCAGAAGGTACCAGGTCGATGCCCATTTCCCTGGCACCCCTGGTATGGGGTAGTCATACACTGTCTGAGTCATGTAAACTACACATGGGAGTTGTAGTTTTGCAACAGCTGGAGGCACTCTGGCTGGAAAGCACCTATACAATCCTCTGTCATGTCAAAAGGTACCAGCTCGATGCCCATTTCCCTGGCACCCCTGGTATGGGGCAGTCATACACTGTCTGAGTCATGTATACTACACATGGGAGTTGTAGTTTTGCAACAGCTGGAGGCACTCTGGCTGGAAAACATTTATACAATCCTCTGTCATGTCAGGAGGTACCAGGTCGATGCCCATTACCCTGGCACCCCTGGTATGGGGCAGTCATACACAGTCTGAGTCATGTATACTACACATGGGAGTTGTAGTTTTGCAACAGCTGGAGGCACTCTGGCTGGAAAACACCTATACAATCCTCTGTCATGTCAGGAGGTACCAGGTGGATGCCCATTTCCCTGGCACCCCTGGTATGGGGCAGTCATACACTGTCTGAGTCTTGTATACTACACATGGGAGTTGTAGTTTTGCAACAGCTGGAGGCACTCTGGCTGGAAAACACCTATACAATCCTCTGTCATGTCAGGAGGTACCAGGTGGATGCCCATTTCCCTGCCATGGTGCAGTCATACACAGTCTGAGTCATGTATACTACACATGATGATGCCAAGGCTGAGCGGGCACGGTTATCAGCAGCACGATCGACTCCACCCGTGGCCATTAATGTAATATCTGTCGTTACCGCTTTCGTTCATGACCGCTCTCCTACAATCCCCTGCACCGGCTGGGAGAAGCGAACGGCGGAGAGGGATCGGTCTCTAGAAGACTTTACGTCACTCCGCAGTGAAGGGGTTAACGGCAGCATGGCGCACGCGGAGCCCGCCTCCCCGAGTGACGTCATCAGAGGGGGACGGAAGTGTCCTATTTCCAGTCTGTGGTGGTGGAGGATTGTTATGGCTTCAGGTGAGAGAGTGCTGTCATGTGTTTCGTACAGTAACAGCGTCCGGTCCCGTTCTCTTTGTATAGGCATCTGCTGCAAAGAGCCTGATTACTTTACGTCATTGGGTTCACGATTTCTCATTTTGTGGCATTACTTTCAGTCTTGTGTAGTCACTGGGGGAGGTTTGTTGCTCATAGCAACCAATCAGGTTTTTTTTTTTTTTTTAAATGAATGAAGCGATCTGGTTGCTATGGGCAACTGCACAACTGTATCTCTGCACAAGGTTTTATAAGGGTATGACCACACTGCGTTTCTGCCCCTGGTAATCTATCCGGCGGCATCACCCCTAGTGACCATTCAGGATGTATCTGGTATATTAAGCAGACTCATGACAGGGGCTGGTGCTCTTCTGAAATACTTGTGTACATTGAGGGTGCTGTGGCTAAAGGGGTTACCTAGAAATAGGAACACATGGTTGCTTCCCCAACAACAAGGAGCTAAGCATTCGATTTGACCTTATATAACACTTGGCAATGCATTATATATAGTAAAATCTTTGGGGGAGATTTATCAAAACCTGTCCTGAGAAAAAGTTGCCCATAGCAACCAATCAGCTCCCTTCTTTAATTTTTTACAATGCCTCTGCAAAATGAAAGAAGTGATCTGATTGGTTGCTATGGTCAACTTTTCCTTTGCGCAGGTTTTGATAAATCTCCCCCTTTATCTTCCCCATCCCAAGGGGACATTTTAACCCCAGCAACCCCAGCGATGGTAAGGATATGAAGTTTGTAAGTTACCCCCACTGCCCCGTAAGTGGTACCCTTGGCGGAGAGCTATATTTACCCAGCCCGCATCATCGCTCTACTTGTCTGCTTAGGGAGCAGAGCAATGACGTGGGCCGTCTGGGACCCCTGCGATCTTCCGAACAGGACCCTGGCTTAGGCAGTACTCGGGTCTCCTCGGCACTCTTACAAAAATGAATGGCGCTTCTGCATCACACACTCCTCTCAGAGAGCCAGGGTCCCGTTCAGGAGTTCTCAGGGGGTTCCAGCAGTTGTACCCCCCCCCCCGTGTTCAGACTCTTATCTTTTACTGGCCACCCCTTGCTATAACACATGTCACTCTGTCAAAGGGCTTTATGTCACCCTCACTGAAATGTGCTGCATCATAGATAAGTTAAGTGAATAGGGAACCTACAAGTGACCACAAATTAAAAATAACTTTTGGTGATTGTCAGGTTCCGACCACTTGTAGGTCTCCGTGCAATCCCATTAATTTACACTATCTCCCATACATCTTTAGCAATGTGTCCCGTGTCGCAGGCAAAGTCACTTTGTAGCCCTATCCTAACTATGCCACTATTTTCTCTTTAGGGCAGGACAGGTCCTCCTGAGTAATGGAGATTCATTGTGTAACCAAGTGTTTCCCAACCAGGGTACCTCCAGCTGTTGCAAAACTACAACGCCCAGCATGCTCTGACAGCCATAGGCTATTTGGGAATGCTGAGGGTTGTAGTTTTGCAACAGCTGGAGGCACGCTAGTTGGGAAGCACTGTTGTAACCTCTTCCCACTATGGCCAAGGACCGAAGGTCCCGAACAGATGATCCCCTGTCTCCTTAGCATTTGAAAGTAGTTTATTTCTATGTGTAAGATCTGCACAGATCTCTTGAGTGCACAATACTGAAATCATAGAGCAGCCACATTTTCTCTTTATTTCCTTTGGTAACTGTTTATATGTCTCATTATTTAATTTTTATAGAAGATGACATTAATCTCTTAGTAATCGTGGTGGATGTGAACCCGATATGGTGGGGGCAGCAGGCGCTCAATCAGTCAGCGGTAAGTAGTTATTAGTCTTTTTTTCCCTGTGTTCATGTTGTTTTCAATCTATTACAGTTGTGATCACAAGTTCGTTCTTTCTTATAGGTCACACTTCCAAAATGCATTGATGCCGTTATGGTGATGGGAAATTCTCATTTATTCATGGGCCGGAATAACAAACTTGCTGTAATTGCCAGCCATTTGCAGGAGAGGTACTGTAATCAATGTTACACTTTTTGTATACCGTTGTGAACTGTTATAAGGATAACATCTGCTGTTTGCTTTGCAGTCGCCTTCTTTTTCCAGGCAAGCAGTGGAGGTGTGGAGATTTGACTGGAGAATCTGCTATTCTGGAATCTAATGTATCGGGCAGCAAGGATGGCAAATATGAATTACTGACGGCCGCCAATGACCTGATTGCCGATGAAATTAAAGATCTCATGACAAAAAGTAAGAATCTGTGAACAGGGTATAACTAGGGCTGGGCGGTATACTGGTTCATACCGAATACTGAAATTTTTGTGCTGCACGAAATGAATTTGAACCCATACCGCAATACCGATTTGGCCCCTCCCCCTTGGGAATGAATGAATTATCAGCCGCAGCGTGCTGTCCCCACATCGGGGAACTAATCATATGTGACCCGCGAGCGCTGTTCTGCCCCCCCCCCCCCCCCCAATTAATTATTAGCCCAGCGCTGCGCTGTCACCATCAGGGTACTACTCACATGTTACCCGCAAGCGCTACCCTCCTCGTCCTCCTGTTTGTTGCGGCCGCCGACGCTGACACTCTATACCAGCGGTCTTCAACCTCCAGATGTTGCAAATCTACAACTCCCAGCATGCCCAGACAGCCGTTGGCTGTCCGGGCATGCTGGGAGTTGTAGTTTTGCGACATCTGAAGGTTGAAGACCACTGCTCTATACTGTATCCCTATGCCCGGGCTGCAAAAGGTAAACAAAATAAACTTTAACTCACCTTCCCCGTCGGTCCAGACCAGCTTCCTAGTGAATGGAACTTCGGAAAGCTGTCAGCCTATCACTGGCCGCAGCGATGTTCCGCCTCGGCCGGTGATAGGTTGAGCCTGCTTCTCACATGACAGTGGGCTCAGCCTATCACCGGCCAAGGCGGAACATTGCTGCGGCCGGTGATAGGCTGCCGGCTCTCCGACGTTCACGTCCCCAGCGTAAGGCCGACGTCGGAACATGCGTTAGTTTATTTTTTGTTTACCTTTTGTAGCCCGGGCATAGGGATACAGTATAGAGTGTCAGCGCCGGTGGCCGCAACCAACAGGAGGACAAAGAGGCAGCGCTTGCGGGTGGCGTGAGTAGTACCCCGATGGGGACAGCGCAACGCTGGGCTAATAATATGGGAATACCGTTATATACCGTGGAACCGCCATAAGTTACAAAAATACCGCGATACACATATTTGGCCATACCGCCCAGCCCTAGGTATAATTATATGTTCTAGCCATCTCATTTAGGGTCTCTACTACAGGTTATTTATATTATGTTACAGTTTTATTCACAATTGACACTTCCCTGCTTCATTGTAGCTGTGGAAATGAAAGGACAACGGACTGACACTGTTCTGGCTGGATCTTTAGCAAAAGCTCTTTGCTGTATCCTTTTTTATTTAACCTGTAATATTGCAATACTTCAATAAAGGTTTTCTTCGTAAGTCTTCTTGCTTACACAGGTAAAAGTATGAATGTATGCAAACTAGAGTTGTACTGAAACTATGGATGGTTGTTAAAAGGGTATCACGATATGTATTGATTGATATTGGCAGTGTATGTAGTCCTTATACCCCCTTTCTATGTGTCTTACATAAATGTCATACTGGGGGGGGGGGGGGGGTCCATTCACTGCGTCAGCAGTTGTTATTGATGGCCAATCCCATTATCTTTATGGCGCTGTTTTCAGACTGTTGTAGAGCAGATCATGTCTATTGGTGGTTGACAAGGAAGCCTTGAAGTATCATAGAGACATCTCAAAAGTTTTGATGTGTCCGGGACTGGGTGTCGAGACCCCACAGATGGCGAGAATAATTGTAGAGACTCTTCCAGTACATATAGCAATCAGTAGGGTGTCAGTATTGATGGTAATACTTTAATGTAGCAATATACATAAGACAACTATCTCTCACGATCCCCCCCCCATACACATTGACATACATGCTTTATGGGGGAGATTTATAAGAACCTGTGCACAGGAGGGAAGCAACCAATCAAATCTCTTCTTTCATTTTTCAGAGACCTTTTTAAAAATGAAAGAAGTAAACTGGTTGGTTGCTATGGGCAACTACACCACCCTTCCCCAACACAGGTTTTGATAAATCTCCCCTTTAGGTGTTTTGAATATATAGAAGGCGGTAAGCCACTGCCAAAGCTCCCTGAGAACCTAAAGATGAAGAAGTTAAAATTGAACAGGTCTGATGCTTCTCTCTCCTAACATCATCTGTCAGGAGAGAGTCGGGAGGCCTCCATAAGCATTAGGTATTTCATAGGCTTAGCCAGCACATGTTTAATGTTTATGTCCAAGGTAATTGAAAGCCTCACACCTATACTAAACCACTTTTTCTTGTAAAGGAAATAATCCAGATAATGAAACTTGATAGTTTTAGCTTCTCTACTATAAACCTATACTTTAACATAAGGAATAATGTAAACCTGTAATTGTTTTGCTCACCTGACCCTATTACTTGTGACTATAGTTTATTTATTTATTTTTTTGAAATATCACCAATATGTTATGCTTGAGATTAAAGGATGGAATTAATTTTAAGGATATTCTTTCCTTATAAATGTCCTAGATATTAATAGGATAAGCAAAGAATCTAAAGGTACTGCTGGATCCAATCTAATTGTTTGCAGTGATAATAATGTATCTTTTCTGTATTCTAACATTTGTGTTGTTTTTATCCTGCACTACACAGCTGGTGAGGAAGTGAAATCCAGGATACTTGTAAGTACATAGGGGCTGAAGCTCATTTCATCTGTACAGATTTAGAAAGATGATAATTCTGACTGACTGTCTTATTCTAGGTGGTTAAAGCAGCAGAAGATAGTGCGTTACAGTACATGAACTTCATGAATGTCATATTTGCAGCACAAAAGCAGGTAGTGTGTTTTGGGTTGTTTCTCTTGTTTAGAAACACTTCTTTTAAATGTGTGGAAAAATGATGTATTTTCCTGGTAAGCTGGCTATATACTATTCAACTGACAGCTGGAAACCCGACATATATGTTATCTTTATGAGCAAAAAGGGGACCAACAGCGACCAGACATCTTTGGCGCTGCATAGGGGAAACATGTCAAAAGTTTAGATGGCACCGGGTCTCACTCCTGAGACCAGCTGTGATTGTGAGTTTCCCTTCTTCACTCCCCAGCTGTCACTCAAACCCGACCCTCTCACTGCATAAATCTGTGGAGTGAAAAGGTCGGATGGGGGAGCTGGCCAGGCAGTGAAGTGCTGCCATGTATTTCATACGGTTATAACTCGCGATCAGGAATGAGACCTGGTGTGAACTAAGCTTTTGACATTTCTGGACATTATATCATATCCAATGTTTATTTACAGTGACTCTTTAGGATCAAAGGCCAGTTACTATAGATAACCGATTATCTGTGCATCCGGTGAAAATTTTAACTGCCTTACAAAGTAATTGGGCTTGCCATACACTTTCTACCACTGTGCTAATCCTAGGAACCAGTGGTTAGGGAAATCTTCCCAAACCTAACTCACAAATCTTACTTTTTCCTAAGTAAGGTAACTTATTCTTGTTTGTTATCCTCAGAACATTCTCATTGATGCATGTGTACTGGACTCCCATTCTGGACTTCTCCAGCAGGTACAATCTTAGCTGTAGTTTTGAATGCTTGAAGGTGACTAGTTACAATAATGATGGATTTCTTCTTTGGTTTTGTCATAAGGACCCTGTTTAATATAAAAATAAATAATATTGTAATTGCCCATGATACTATGGATCTAGAGGTGTCATAGTAGATCCAAAAATCATGAAACATACTTCATAAAATGATGTGTGTTTGTCTGACATGCTGTACATGTGACCAATAAAGGAAGATTTTATTTTATTTCATACCGTGCTTGACTTCATTTGGATATACTTGATAAAAAAGAAATGACAAACCTTTTCCATGTAAAAGTATAAGGCTGCAGGAGCCATGGTTTGTCTTGTAAACCTTATGGGGGGGAGATTTATCAAAATCCGATCGCTTCTTTCATTTTGCACAGCAACTTTTCCTCTGGACAGGTTTTGATAAATCTCCCCCTTTATCTTTTACAGTGTGATAATATTGCATGACTCTTATTTTTTGTGTTATTGAGGTACCCCATTATTTATATTAGATCTCATAATATGAGATAAAATAATATAATTATAGGCAGATGTCTGTGTCTCGACACTTTAGTGTAAGGTATGTTTTATCATAGTTATTATGTTATAGCTTATAAAATAGGCAGCATGCTTGTATCTTCCGTAATAAAACAGATTTTCTACTATAAGGGTATGCACACACACAAGTGACCACCACCACATTTTTGTCTGACCACTCGGCGTCTCACATAAGTGACCACCTCATTTTTGTACATATTTTAATATATCTTTTTATATGACAACACTAAAGAAAGGACACTCTGCTACAATGTAATGTAGGGAGTCCACAACCTGTATAACAGTGTTTAATGTTGTGCCCCCTCAATATAATCCAATACATAGCTATTGATGGCTAAACCGTGGTATCAAAAGTGAGTACACCCATAAGTGGAAATGTCCAAATTGTCAATTCTTTGTGTGGCCATCTTTTTTTTCAGTACTGCCTTAAATAAGTAGTCCAGTATCAAAAAAGTAACCCCTATCCTCATGATGCTTAGGCTTTAAAAAAAAACTTCAGAGAAAAACCCCTATGAACAAAATGTTTAAAAAGGCTACTGACCTTTTAAAATGAATGACATTTTCTCCAGATAGGACATCATTATTTTATTGGTGGTGGTCCAACTCCCAGCACCCCCTGCGCAGCCTTTTCAGTGTTTACTGCTGCTTGTCCTTGCATGCCCAATACTCTTAGCAGTAACAGTGCAAGGAATGGCATAGTTGTCTTGTCCACATGAATGGGACAGTGCTGCAATAGTAAACATTGAAGAGGGCTGCGGTGCTCACATAACCATGCGGATTCTACATCTTATTTTTTAGCATGAAAATCAGTTGTATTAACATGTCATTACTGGTCTGCATTACTATTTGTCTCATTACTACTCCCAACAAGTGAGATGATAGGAAACCTGGTCTGTGGTCACCACCTGCAGAACCACTCCCTTATTGGGGGTGTCTTGCTAATTGCCTATAATTTCCACCTGTTGTCTGTTCCATCTGCACAACAGCATGTGAAATTGATTGTCAATCAGTGTTGCTTCCTGAGTGGGCAGTGGGATTTCACAGAAGTTTGATTGACTTGGAGTTACATTGTGTTATTCCCTTTATTTTTTTGAGCAGTGTATTTAAAGAGTACCTGTCATCAAACCATATTTTCTAAACTAACTCAGATTATATTCCCTAACTACTCCTAACACCCTCCTGCCCTTTAAAAAAAATCTGAGTTATAGGGAAACCCAGTATAAAATGATCATGGGCTGGTATCACACCCCTGAGCTCCTAAATAGATTGAACCCTGACATTCCTCCCCAATGCTGGCATTGTGGGTTGGTCTTGGGTACGGTGTTTCACATTTTTTGGTCCTGCCCTCTTATAGGGGACTACTGGAAACTGGTTCAAGGACTGACATCTGAAGCCCTAGCAGTTTCGATCCCTCTGGACCCCCATGTATACCTTCTTCATCTTTCCCACCCCGCCCTATCTAAAAAACAGTTTAAGCTATTTATGCATATTGCTTTGGCTGCTAAAACCGTTATTGCTAAATTATGGAAGAGTACTTTACCTCCCTCTGAACCTGATCTTTTGGCCCGTATCCATGAGATTCGCTCCTTGGAATCCTTCACGGCTTTGTTAAATAATTCTGTGCCTTCTTTTCTGTCGGTTTGGGAGCCCTGGGATCGCTTTTCTGACCTGCAGCCACCATGACCTTTATACTCTCTCTCTCTCTTTTCTCAATTCCTCCTTTTTCTGTGATCTTTCCCCCCCCCCCCCCTTTTTTTGTTTTTGTGGTTTGTTGAATGTCTGTCTTTGTGCCCCCCCCCCCCCCCCCCCCCCGTCTCCTTTCCGTTTCCTCCCCCCCCCCTTTTTCATTCCCCTTCCTTCTCTTCCCTCTTTATGTTTGATGCCTCTGGGTATTTTGGTATAGGTTGTTGTGGATACCTGTTTGTCTATATTACTTTTATATGGATGTTATTTTGGTGGTATTTGCTCATACTTGGTATTATAGGCACATGGCTTGTTGGGTTGCTTCTCTGACTTCGTGCCTCCCCTTCCCTCCTCCCCTTTCCTCCCCCCCCCCCCCCCGATTACTTTTTTGTTCTTGATTATTACCTGTTGGGTCCTGACCCTTCCCACTGTTATTCACCTGCTATGTTATGGTTTTGGACTTGTATTTTTGAAAAATCTTCAATAAAAAAACTTACAGTTGCAAAAATAAAATAAAAAAATCAGTTTTTTAAAAAGTTCTTTATCATACCTTTCCCCTTGCTCACATTGTGCACTTCCTGAGTTCGGTCTCCTGCCAGACCGGGAGGAGACCAAACTAACTTTTTGAATTGTGTCAGGGAACAGAACAGAGCCACCTAGTGGCCGTTTTTTCAATCACATTAAAAACATAAAGGTTGAGAATTTTAACAGCAAGTAAATAGCAAAGTGTCTGTATAATTACATAAGGAACAGTATATTAAAGTTTAGTTTGGTGACAGGTACTCTTTTAAGAAAGTAATTCTACTGATCTGAAAAAGTTATTTTTGTTTTATATTTGTATATAAAGAGAAATCTTTATTCAACTTTTGCGCAGGTTTGGAAAATCCTATCTAGGTAACTTAAGCCTCGTATAGGATAAATGTGAATAAAGCGGCACTAGTGTGAACTTACCAGTTCTTTTTGTGTTTCCAGGCCTGTGACATAACAGGTGGTCTATATCTGAAGATACCACAAGTGAACTCCCTTCTGCAATACTTATTGGTAAGATGTTTTATATGTCAGCCTGAATCTTTCAGGTGATAGAGCTGTGATCTCACAAATGTGTTACTTTCCTTTCTTTCATAGAATCTGATCTTCTATGAAACACACAATCTTTTTAAAAAAAAAAAGAGACGTCAAAAGTTTTTATTGGTCATGGTCCTGGTACTGACACCATCTTTTATCAGGTTAATGACTGAATTTCCAGGTCTCCGTTATCTTTGTCTTGCTGCCCCATAGACTTTTAATGGAGCAGCGAGACAAAAATCACTGGGAGCCTGGTTATCTCTTATGTATGTTCTTCAGATGAAGGGTGTCTCGGCAGTAAGATAAAAGCTTCTGATATGTCATAGAGACATGTCAACAGCTTTTTAGTGACGGTGCCTATTTAAGAAAAAAGGAGAAAATCCCACCCAACCATTTTTGACTAAGGATCTTACATGAACTGAAACGCGTTGATGTTATTTCTGCGGTTGATTATCCATTATATGATTCAATAAAGAAGTTCCTGTTTTTTTTTGTACTTTTGGCTCTGGACATTCTCTTCCTTTGGAATCAACATTGTCTTGGGGGAATGAACCAAGATCACCCAAAGCAGGGGATCCTTACATATCGTCAATAGTAGTGTAACCCCACATTGCAATGTCTGCATCATTTACATCAGTGGTCTTCAACCTGCGGACTTCCAGATGTTGCAAAACTACAACTCCCAGCATGCCCGGACAGCCGTTGGCTGTCCGGGCATGCTGGGAGTTGTAGTTTTGCAACATCTGGAGGTCCGCAGGTTGAAGACCACTGATTTACATAATCTGCTAGGCACTTTGTCATTATCATAAGAATAAATAATAGGTACTAATAAGTACAGCTGAGCCTACTAAGGTCACATGTCTGACTAGTAAGTATTTCTGAAGTTTTCGGTAATTTTAAAGAGGTGTCCGTATCCTTGTTTAACATGGCTCCCAGCCCAGTTGTCGCTGCTAGAGGTGATCAGGAAGCCAAAAACAGCCAAGCCGGCTGTCTTATGCAATTTGCATAAATCTCATAGACAAGCAGTGTACCTAATGGAGCTACACCCTTTGCGCAGCTCTCTTTAAAGGGGTTATCCAGCATAAGGTGGTTTTAGTACGTACCTGGCAGACAGTAATGGACATGCTTAGGAAGGATCTGCGCTTGTCTTGGGGCTAAATGGCTATGCTGTGAGATTACCATAACACTGTGGCTAGCTTTCTGTGAACTTGTATTTCCTGTTTTCAGTTTTCTTGTTTGCCTACAAATCCCATGATTCCATTTTCCTCCCTCCCACACATCAGCCACCCCACCCATTGAAACATAAATGAGCTGCAGACCTGTGATTTTCAATCAGGGTGCCTCCAGCTGTTGCATTAGTTGCAGATTGCTCTCTCCACCCATTGAAGCAGACAGGCTCCCTGTCATCAGCTGACTAGTAAGTCAGGTCTCGACCGCATTGCAAGCTGGGAAAAATCCGAGACAGCAGTCATTTTGTATGCTGTTAAAAATAAATATTGAGGTGAAAATCCCATAAGAATTGTGATAAAACTGTCACACACAGGTAAATACACTAAATTATGAACTACACTAACTTTACAGCCCCTGTAGCATAGTCAAATAAAAAAATTCATGGAATACCCTTTTAAAGTCGGTGGAAGTTACACAGACTGCATAAGACAGCCGGCTTTGCTGTTTTCAGCTTCATAACCATTGCTGGAGCCCTCAATCTCAACATAGGTGGAGGTCCCAGAGGTGGGACCCCTATCTAGGGGACTTTTATGACATGTCCTGTGAAAATAAATTCCCTAGATGGGAATGCCCCTCTAAATTTTGCATTGCTGTTTAAATGTTAAACTATGCTTTAGATAGTTGTATATGATATAAGCAATAAAATATTTTACATTCTCAATAAATATCTGACTCGTAATGTACCGCAGTGCCAATATTGTGACCTTTATAAATGCTCTTTAGTATCTTTTGAAATAGTGATAGATTAGGGAAGGATTGGAAATGCATTCTACATGTTTTGTCAGAAATATATACAGATTTTTCTTCTGTTAGGCTGAAACCACTATGGGGAAGATTTATCAAAACCTGTGTAGAGGAAGAGTGGTGCAGTTGCCCATAGTAAACAATCAGATCGCTTCTTTTATATTTTACAGGCCCTTTTAGCGAGCTGATTGGTTGCTATGGGCAACTGGGCAAGTTTTCCTCTGCTCCGGTTTTGATAAATCTCCCAGTATATGTATGTGCTTTACTTAACTTGACGTCTGTATTTTTTGTTTAATAGTGGGTTTTCCTCCCTGATCCAGATCAAAGGTCACAGCTCAATCTCCCCCCTCCTGTTCATGTGGATTACAGGGCAGCATGTTTCTGCCACCGGAACCTGATAGAAATTGGTTATGTTTGCTCTGTCTGTCTATCAAGTAAGAATCTGCCAAGAACAGTTATTGCCTATCTTGGGGATATACCATCAGTGTAAACGTTTCAGTAAAAGTCCTGTTAAATTGGCATATACCAGCGAGAAGAGGCCCAAATGTAGTCGCCTTTCTTGGTGGGATGCCAATGATAGCTGTGACATACTATATAAACGCAGTGTGATCCTATCCTAGGTTTTATCTTTTTATATTCATTTATTTTCATACTCAGTTGTTAAAGTGTTGCAGTTGCCCATGGCAACAGATAAGATTCCTTAGTTCTCCTACCCATATTTTATCATCATATGAATCTGTGCAGGCTGGGTTATCAGAATCTATGCTTGCAGCCTAATGGTTATGTTTTTTCTTGTCAAATATACTTTCATATCCAGATTCACACATAAGTATACTACTGACTTTTTATTTTTCTTACAGACACGTAACTCCAGATTTTTCTTATTTTTATTTAACATATTGTCTTTTTTTTTTTTTCTTCAAGTATTCTGTAATTTCAGTCCCATCTGCACAACCTGCGAGTAAGTAATGTTGTTTGTGTCTCATCTAACAATTTGGTTTTAATATATGATGGATGGAGGGGGCCAAAAGAATCACAGTAATGAATACCATTCTGACGTTGCTTAAGGGCGTTTTACATGGGGTGGATTGTGGCTTTAAAAGTCATCCTTAGTCAGCAGCACATCTCTCTGTGTACAGTGATTGATGGATGATTCTCTCCCTATAATGGGGCTGTGTCAAGGATCCTCGTAACCAGGCAGCTCCTTGTATCGGGCAGACCCACTCTAAACCTTTCCGTCTTAGTCACTTCTCTAGCACTGTGAACCCATTTGGTGTTTATTAGTGCATGTTTATTTGGTATTATTGGTGCATCATAGATAACCAAAAGAAACTAATTTCATCAAGGCCGAATATACTCTATGGCCATTTACTAAACTGAAAAAATTTACATTCTGACACATACCAGGTCCTGTTTATAATAGAATCTGTTTATAAAGGAATCTTACAGTTTAGTGTGGCTCTTGAGTCCCCAGTCCTATTGATTTCTAACAGACTTCTCCAGGGATTGCAGAGACTGGTAATGGATGAAATAGTAACATGTACTTTATGTTAGAATAGTTCTAGAGGGTAGATTGTATTAATGGACAAGTCTCATGATCAAAAATTTAGATAAGTTTTAGATCGCGGGGGGTCCGAGTGCTGGGGTCCCCCACAATCTTCTGTTTGGAGCCCTGATGCGCTAGCACAGGAGCGCGTCACGACCCTCGCCCGAAGCGGAGGTCACCACGCCCCTTCCATATAGGTCTATTGGAGAGCCATTCGGCAATCTTCGGCCCTCCTATAAATCTTAAGGCACCCAGCACTCGGACCCCCCGCAATCTAAAACTTATCCCCTATCCGAAAGATAGGGGATAATTTTTTTAAAATAAGACTGGTCCTTTAAACACCAAATGGGGGCTGAAATGTACTTCTCTGTACCGTTTCCTTGATTTCAATAAATATATCTTTTGACACTAAACACCAAATGGGTTCACAGTGCTAGAGGAGTGACTAAAATGAAAAGGTTTAGATTGGGTCTGATGTCTAAAGGTCCTTTTTTAGGGAGAGAACAGCTGCTTGAACAACAGCTGCATCAGTTGTGCGGCCATTCACTTAAGTTCCACATTCATTTCCAGTGGCCTCAACCTAAAGGGATCATACCCAAGAAGAATGAAGGCTGTAATCACTGCCAAAGGGGCTTCATATAAGTAACTGAGTAAATGGTCTGAATACTTATGTCAATGCAATATTTTTGTTTTTCCTTTTTAATAAATTAGCAAAAAATATTATAAATTCTATGGGGGAGATTTATCAAAGGATTTAGACTGGTTTTTCCTGTCTAAATTTGTCGCACAGAAAGTCGCAGTCTAAATATGTGCGATTTTTTTGCGACTTTTGCTATAGAGGATTTTTAGAACATGATGCATTCTAGTCTATTTTAGATGGAAAAATGCATTGGTGCTGAATTTATCAAAAGCGACTTTTCAGAGACAAGTCGCATCGGCTGAAAGTACGCCGAAATGTCAGACCATGCTGGAGCAGGTTTAACCCCTTAACGACCAAGGACGTATATTTACGTCCTTGGCCGGCTCCCGCGATATAACGCTGGGTCACGCGGTGACCCCGCGTCATATCGGGTCGGTCCCGGCATGTATCTGATGCCGGGACTAATAGCGCGCGGCAGCGATCGCGGTGCCGCGCGCTATTAACCCTTTAGACGCAGCGTTCAAAGTTGAACGCCGCGTCTAAACCGAACGTGAAAGCTGCGGGGCTGATCGGGACCACCGCAGTGAAAATGCGGTGTCCCGATCAGCTGGGACACGAGCGGAGGTCCTCTTACCTGCCTCCGGCGTGTCCCCTCGGCGATTGATTGCTCCAAGTCTGAGATGCAGGCTTGAGTAATTGACCGCCGATAACCCTGAACAGGGTATAAGATCAGTGTGTGCAGTGTTATAGGTCCCTATGGGAGCTATAACACTGCAAAACAAAAGTGTAAAAAAAAAAGTTAATGTGATTTAACCCTTTCCTTAATAAAAGTTCAAATCACCCCCCTTTTCCCATAAAAAAAACATCATGTAAATAAAAATAAATATAAACATATGTGGTATTGCCGCATGCGTAAATGTCCGAACTATAAAAATATATTATTAATTAAACCGCACGGTCAATGGCGTACGCGCAAAAAAATTCCAAAGTCCAAAATAACGTGTTTTTGGTCGCTTTTTATATCATGAAAAAATGTATAAAAAGCGATCAAAAAGTCTGATCAATACAAGAATGGTACCACTAAAAACTTCAGATCACGGCGCAAAAAATGAGCCCTCATACCGCCCTGTACGTGGAAAAATAAAAAAGTTATAGGGGTCAGAAGAGGACATTTTTAAACGTATAAATTTTTCTGCATGTAGTTATGATTTTTTAAAGAAGTACGACAATATCCAACCTATACAAGTAGGGTATCATTTTAATCGTATGGACCTACAGAATAAAGATAAGGTGTCATTTTTACAGAAAAATGTACTGCGTAGAAACGGAAGCCCCCAAAATTTACAAAATGGCGTTTTTTCTTCAATTTCGTCGCACAATGATTTTTTTTTTCCGTTTCGCCGTAGATTTTTGGGTAAAATGACTGATGTCGCTAAGTAGAATTGGTGGCGCAAAAAATAAGTCATCATATGGATTTTTAGGTGCAAAATTGAAAGGGTTATGATTTTTTAAAGGTGAAGAGGAAAAAACGAAAGTGCAAAAACGGAAAAACCTGTGGTCCTTAAGGGGTTAAATACAGTCTATAGCATAGATCCAGAAGTCTGTGCGCAGAATTTATCAAGAGCCGTGCGACTCTGTAGTGTGGTCTATATTGATGCGGGACATAGACAGCTTTGATAAATCTCCCCCAATGTTCTCATTCTCATTATGGGGTATTAAGTGCAGAATGATGGGGGAAACTTGAATTTTGTTAATTTTAAGGCCGCAATATAAAAAATTTAAAATTTATGAAAGGGTCTGAAGACTTTCCAAATGTAATGTATGCATACAGTGAAACCTTTTTAAAAAATCTACCCAAAATTGCAATAAAAGGTGCTCTCAACCCCCCCCCCCCCCCCCCCAAAATGGCCACTATGTATAATGTATGGTGAACTAAAAAACTGTCACATTAAATCTGATCTGGATAGGTTTGGAGAGGTTTCACTGTATTACGTTTGAGCTCCAATAACAGAAGATGATAAAGATGATAATCTGTCTTTCTCTACAGGACTGCCTTTAAGATTTCATTGCCACCAGTTATGAAGGCAAAGAAGAAGAAATTAAAAGCTTTGTTTTAGGAGGAGGTTGCTCTGCAGGTTACAACAACAAGCCTTAGATGAACTTCTTGGAACTTCTTTAATATTTAACACGATCTCATATTTTAATGACCGTATCAAACAACAGGAAACCCATAAATCATGTGTCACAAAGAAAGCGACATGGCAACAAAGGAGCAGCTGTGTCCTGAAGTGTTTATATTCAGCTAATATTACAGCTACCTGCACAAGTCATAGGGACCAATCCATAGAGAATTGCAAGAGTATAAACCGTCCACAATGCTGTCTTGTATACCCAGAAGAATATTGCTCATTGTGGAATTTTTATTTGTTTCCGTTATTTATACATGCACAATTTTTGTACAATAAATAAAAATGTGGACAGTTTATGGATTTTTTTTTTTTGTATACACTTTGCAGAAAATTTTACTAAGTAAGAAAAAATGGTAACTTTTATCCTCATGCCACAACCTGTAACAAATCACATACTTATAAAAATTTTCAGACATATCACGTGTTAAATAACAAGGGGTACTCCGCTGTAAACATCTTATCCCCTATCTCCGGGCTGGCAGCAGCAGCGTCCCGAACATGGAAGTTTGCAGTTTCCGCGTTCTTGACGTCACACCACGCCCCCTCCATTCATGTCTATGGGAGGGGGGGTGACGGCTAGTACATAGCCATCACACCTCCTCCCATAGACGTAAATGGAGGAGGTGTGGCGGCCGGCATCGCCAGTCATCAAGCACGGAGCGGAGTTTGCTCCGTGCACCGAATGACAGGGATGCCGCAGTGGAGATTTAGAAAGTTAAACAGATTTGTAAATTACTTCTATTAAAATATCTTAATCCTTCCAATAATTATCAGCTGCTAAAGTTGAGTTGTTCTTTTGTGTCTGGCAACAGTGCTCTCTGCTGACATCTCTGCTTGTCTCGGGAACTGCACTACTCTCGGGAGTAGAAGGTTTGCTATGGGGATTTGTTTCTACTCTGGACAGTTTCCGAGACACGTGTCATCAGAGAGCACTTAGACAGAAAATAACTCAACTTCAGTACTGAAAGGATTAAGATTTTTTTATAGAAGTAATTTACAAATCTGTTTAAAGGGGTACTCCGCCCCTAGACATCTTATCCCCTATCCAAAGGATAGGGGATAAGCTGTCAGATCGCCGGGGTCCCGCTGCTGGGGACCCCGGGGATCGCTGCTGCAGCACCCCGCTATCATTACTGCGCAGAGCAAGATCGCTCTGTGCGTAATGACGGGCAATACAGGGGCCGGAGCATTGTTACATCACGGCTCCGCCCCTCGTGACGTCACGGCCCGCCCCGTCAACACAAGTCTATGTGAGGGGGCGTGGTGGTCGTCACGCCCCCTGCCATAGACTTGCATTAAGGGAACGGGCTGTGATGTCATGAGGGGCGGAGCCATGACATCACGCTGCTCCGGCCCCTGTATCGCCCGTCATTACGCACAGAGCGAACTCGCTCTGCGAAGTAATGATAGCGGGGTGCAGCAGTGGCGATCCCCGGGGTCCCCAGCAGCGGGACCGCGGCGATCTAACATCTTATCCCCTATCCTTTGGATAGGGGATAAGATGCCAGGGGCGGAGTACCCCTTTAACTTTCTGGAGCCAGTTGATATATAAAAAAAAAGTTTTTTCCCTGGATAACCCCTTTAAGGAGATAAACTGCCACCAGAGGAGTCAGGCAGTAGCTTATTCCCCTCTCCATTAAGAACAAGCCAAGCTTCATCTGTATGGGGTGAATGGGAAAGATTGCTGTTTCCAATATCTACAGTATCTTGTACGGTTATGGCCACCTTCAGTGTGTATTATTGATATTTTATCATCTTTAGGTAAAAGGGGAGCTAGAATCTTTCAGATCAGGTTGGAAAATACATGTCTTTCATGTTCTTTGGACAGTCTGTCTTTCACACTGAGCACGGGTATTGTGGATCTGAGTCTCTGTATGGAAGTTGGTGTCCAAAGCTGAATATGAGTGGTGTGGGATCGCATTGTTTCTTACCTCTACATGTCTTTCTGGTGTTTTGTGTATAGTAACACTGAAAAGATTTTTGTAAAGACTTTTATAAAGTCCAAGAAAGATAAAAATCTGTTCCCACCCTGGGAAAGCATTAAGATGTATGGGTAAGGTCTTAATTGCTTCGTTTTTCAATTACTTTAAATAAAAATCTGAAAGGGCCTTTACCATCTCATAAAGTGATGTCTTATTATAACCGGTGGAGATCTGCCTTCTGGGGTCCCCATTGAAAGAATACGAGGGCCACAGCAATGGTTTAGCCCTGTTTTTTCCCCTTGAGACTCTGGGTTGGGGTGCAAAAATAAATGTAATGGCCTTACACATTAGGAATGCTCATACACCTTAGATAGCTGCTGTCAAATCCAAATTTTTTAGACACGCAATGTTTTTGGCAAATGTGTTTTTAATGAAGCAGCTTCTCTCCCAATGTGCATGTACTGGTTCAGTAGATTTTGAGGATACGGTAGAATAAGAAAAAAAAGCTTTCTGTGAGGTTGTATAGACAGGTACAGGTGCATTTTAGAGATCTTAGTAGGTAGTTGATGTTTATCAGTGTATGTACAATAGCACCAATAAGAGACAATGAGAGCATTACATGAATATATTGTATGACAGCATTTTCTTCTATGTATAGTTTTCGTTACCCACTGTGAGACATAAGCACATTATTTTCTTTTCTTCAGTCTCTTATTTGACTCTGTAAGCTGCCCGGGAAATGGTTTTGCCAATGTTTTCTGAATGGAGAGCAGAGAAACCTCTCTCGCTTTTAGACAACTTTCCAGGTTGACCCATTGAAACTGGTAGAAAAGTGATAAAAACATGCTGGGATTCCTGAAAATCAAAATATATATTTAATTATTTCAGATTAAAATGGTATAAAGAGTACCTGTCAAAAATAACTTGACATATTAATAGTTTTGATGTGGGGTCCGAGTGCTCAGCCCTGCCTGGTTCCTTAAATTAAATGGGAAGCGGCGCGCCACACAGAGGGGTTGACAATCCAGGATGAACAGGCACAGTGCTGAAATGAACACAGATGCCGATTTTGTTTTAGCAATTGTGGGGATCTTCACCCAGAACCCCACCAATCAAAACTTCTAATATCAGAAGTGTTTCTTTTTAATTTAAAGAGACAGGTACCCTATACCTATTTAAACAAAAACAAGTACAATGTACATGAAAAAAATGAGTGATAGACTAGGGGAGACACAGGGGAATGCTAAAGACCCTGATGTAAGAAGATAGAACAAAGAAGATCTTTTTAGGAGATTACATTAGTAAAGGTAGCGAGGGATGAATGGAAGGGACAGATTATGCAAAGCATTGTATGTCTATATTAATTTTTTTTGTGAAATCTTGGCAGTGAATAGCCAATGAATGGATTTTTTCAGAGAGGAGAGAGGTGGATTAACTGGGTAGCGGAGCCGAGATGGAGGCAAAAAAAAAAAAGTATGAAGTGCTTGGATGTGGGGTTTATAAGATAGGTTTTCCCCCCAGGCAACGGATTTATGGAACTGAAAAAAGTGTGAAATTATTTACTGTAATTAAGATGAATTCAGTTTTGTTCATGCTGAGTTTTAGAAAGTGGGAGAATAGAGAAGTCATAGCTGATTGGCATACTGCAATTCTAGATGAGGATAAAGTGGCTATCCAGGAATATAAAACCAGCTAATTTCTTCTAAAAACAGCACCACACCTTTCCTCAGCTTGTGTATGGTATTCCAACTTGGCTCCATTCACTTCAGCTGCGGTACCACACACAACCTGAGGACAGGTGTGGTGCTGTTTTTTTTTTTTTTTTTTAAGAAGTTCTGTTTTTCTAATCTTGGATAACCCCTTTAAATCTGGACCAAATAGGTACATTTGTAAATTTGAGCTTCATTAGCAAAAAAGTAGTACTGAAAGTATTCTATGAGCTTCCTTCCTGTAGAAGAATGCAGAATATAGGTCTAAAGACCGAGCCTTGAGTGACCCCAACAGAGAGCGGGTGAGACGAGGCGGTGGTGCGTGAGGGGGAGACTAAGGCTAGGTTCAGACTATGGAATCTCCGTGCAGAAAATTTCCGCCCGGAGAGTCCGAGTGTGGCCAGCGGCGCTAGGACCGTGCGGACACTGCAGTCTCCAATAGACTGCAATGTGTTCCACGAGTATTTCCGCCTGAAGATAGAGAAATGCCATTCTTCAGGCGGAAATTTCGTAGCGGATTTTCCGTTCACAAATTCCGCTTCACAAATTCCGAAGTGTGAATTTGTGAACAGAAACCCATTCACTATACAGTACATTTTAGCAAGTGGAGTTTCCGCCTGCAATTTCAAAGCGGATATATATGTGTGTATGAAAAGGAGATGGTGATGTAGGCTGGGTGGGCTGGTCAGAGTTGGTCACATCGCTCTGGCGACACCGCTATATCTCAGAGAGAAAATCCAGCCAAGTTTCCTGAGACAGAAAATGATGTGTTTCCTTGGTAGAAAGGGAGGAGTCAGGGAGTGTAGACAATACCCCATTGAAAATGAAAGAACTACACAACTTCCTGTCAGGGATGAATCACACAAAAGCATGCTGAAGCCAGTACAATGTGTGATAACACTATATTAGAAAATAATATATCTTGAGGAGATAGACTTATTTAAATATAATTTTCTGAAACGGAATACCCCTTTAATATTACATATAAACAGTGTGTGTATATATACTATATGCAACAATGGATTTTCTCTAGATTTTATGTAATAAATCATTGATGCTACAGAACTGTGCTGCTATCATACATGGACAAAGTCTTTCTTACAAAGAGGTTAAGGGTACGTACACACGCGCTGATTTTTTAGTGGGTTTTCTGCTGTGTATTTGAAAGTGGGCGGGCTCTACGCTGCGGAAAATCCGCCACAGTCCCTACTGAGTTCAATGGGGCTTGCGGCGGATTTTCCGCAGTGTAAATTCCGCCGTGGAAAATCTGCTGCGGACAGCCGAGAAGAGCCCGCCCACTTTCAAATACGCAGCGGAAAACCCGCTAAAAAATCCGCGTGTTTGAACGTACCCTTAGGCTAGGTTTCCACGCAGGTTTTTTTCTGAGCTTTTTTTTTTTTAATACTGCCACTGCAGTTTTTGAGCCAAAGGCAGAAGTGTATTCAAAAGGAATGGAAACATAAAGGAGGAAGGACTTCCTACTGGATCCACTTCTGGTGTTGGCATGGCAAAAAACACCAGAAAAAAAACCTGTGTGGAAACCAAGCCTCAGTATATGGCTCCACAGCCGTTGCACAACCTGATACACAATGATTTATTGTGATCTTTATTTTCTGACATTTATACTTACTTTCCTATAACTCCTGCCATTGTACCATTTGGGATTACAGGATGATGTGGATCCTGACTGTTCCCTTCTATATCTAGATGCTGTTGATATAGTCTCAGAACTACGAGTGCAGGATTTGATAGATGACAGATCTGAAAAGTTTATTGTAGATGAACAACTTCTGGTTTCTCTGCCGCCTTCCAGAGTGGATAGTTGGCAAGCTCTTGGGGCCAACCTCCTCTTCATCAATAGAGAAAACTGTTTCTTCTCCTCATTTATTTGCGCCATTCTGCTCAGCTGGTAGCGATCGATCCTCTTCAGTGACTGTAAAACATGGAGACATTCATTTTTGTCCATGACCGTCTCATAAGAATTTTTATTATGTGTTTTTAAAGGAGATGTCCGGTGCTCACTTTTCTTATTTTATCCGTTCCTGGCTGAAAAATAAAAGAAAACAAATTTTCTCTTACCTGCCTAGGCTCCCCCGGTGCTCCGGTACAGGTGTTCGGTCCCCGGGCTGTATTCTTCTTACTTCCTGTTAGCCCGGCACGTCACACGGAGCTTCAACCTATCACCGGCTGCAGCGATGTCCCGCCTCGGCCAGTGATAGGCTGAAGCTCCGTGTGACGTGCCGGGCTAACAGGAAGTAAGAAGAATACAGCCCGGGGACCGAACGCCTGTACTGGAGCACCGGGGTGGCGTAGGCAGGCAAGAGAAAGCTTATTTTCTTTTTTTTTTGCAGCCCGGAACGAATACAATAAGAAAAGTGAGCACCGGACATCTCCTTTAAATTAAATAACCTAATTTGAGTTAAACATTCTTAGAATAAGGACAGAAGTGGTCCATCCCTCTAAAGGCTATAAGTGAAATGAGCTCTTCCTCCTACCTTCTAAACAAGGCGTTTCTTCTTCAGTTGGTTTCCCCATAGCTATGTCCATGTGTGTAGGAGGCAAGAGTTGAATTACTTTTCTACCTGGTTTAGGACTCCTTTGTAGCTGCACTGACTATCTTAATAAAGGTAGCTACAGTATAAGTATTGTAAATAATAAATGATTCATATATAATAATCAGTGTTGAGCGGCACAAGCCATATTGGAATTCGCGATATTTTGCGAATATATGGACAAATATTTGTCATATATTCGCTAAATTTGCATATTCGTAATATTCACGTTTTATTTTCGCATATGTAAAAATTAGCATTTGTTAATTTTCGCATATGCGATAATTCGCACGCCAGTCTCACACAGTAGTATTACAGCCTTCTTTACACCACACAAGCTGGAAGCAGAGAGGGGTGATCACTGTGATGTGTACTGTGAATTAAAAAACAAAAAATAAAAAAATAAACAACGAATATTCGTAATTGCGAATATATAGTGCTATATTCGCGAATATTCGTGAATTCGCATTGCGAATATTCGCGAGCAACACTAATAATAATAATGTACATTTGTTTAAATATTTTTTTTCAGGAAAAAAAATCTAAGTGCTAAAATTCTAACAGGAAGAAATCCATAAGGTGTGCCCTAGATAGCAGCTTTATATGTACTGTGCATACAGCACCTGCGTATATACAGCACCTTGCTAAATTATTAGTGGTGTGAAAACATTCACTACATTACAGTAAGTAAACAGGAAGACTTTGGCGTTACATGAAACTGTCTTTGTTGTCTGACAGAAGTCGCATGTGAATGCTCGCTAAGTTATATACGTACAACGTAGCAAGGCTACATATGTCAGGCAGAGTGCATCCAAAAATGCCTATGCATTTCAAACTAACAGGTTCTTAGTTATGTAGTTTTGGATGCACTATTTACATATAAGACGCACCCTATTTTAAAGGTGCAAAATCTAGAAAAAAAAGATTCTGCACCCAACAGTGATCTTCAACCTGCAGACCTCCAGATGTTGCAAAACTACAACTCCCAGCATGCCCGGACAGCCAACGGCATGCTGGGAGTTGTAGTTTTGCAACATCTGGAGGTCCGCAGGTTGAAGACAACTGGATAGGAGGTAATACTCACCTGTCCCCGCCGCTCCAGACCCATCACCCCTGCCCTGGATGTCGCTCCACCGCTGTCGCTGCGTCCCTGTGGTGTCCCCGACGCTCCGGACGTCTTCTTCCCCGGGATCCACGCTCTCCGTCGCCGTCATCACGTCGCTACGCACGCCGCTCCTATTGGATGACGGGACGGCGTGCGCGACGACGTGATGACGTCGAAGGAGAGCGCCGGCCATACAGGGGATCCCAGCACGGAGCAGGAGGCAGGTAAGGTCCTTCCCGGTGTCCTGTAAGCTGTTCGGGACACCGCGATTTCACCGCGGCGGTCCCGAACAGCCCGACTGAACAGCCGGGTTAGTGTTATTTTCGCTTCAAACGCGTCGGTCAGCTTTGATCGGTGATGTCCTGTATTAGCCGCGGGTCCCAGCCGTTGATGGCCGCAGGTATTCGCCATATAAGATGCACCAACTTTTCCCCCCCAGTTTTGTCTTATACGGCAAAAATACGGTAATGATTTTTACAAATTAGAGCTGTTATTCCTAATCTATACGTTATATAAATGGTTTACATATGCACGTTGGGCTTTACCTTGCGCTCAAGAGAAGCTATTTATAGTCTTATCGGGTTAAAATAAAAAAAACTGTTTTAAGATTTTATAAAATAGTGTTATCTCCTGAAGTTCTGTTTACCTTTTAAAATACATGGAGTTCTTCTTGTAACGCCCTGAGGTTCCTTTTTTGCAATTGATGGAAAGAAATCCCCATATGATATGGTTACTATCACACTGGTGGTATACGTCAGTGTAAAAGGGGTATTCCTATCTCCATAGGATAGGGGATAACAAGTTAAACGGTTGGGGGTCCATCTGCTGGGAATGGAGGCAAAATGTCCTCAAATGAATAAAGCGTACTGTGTGTATACAGCCAGTGCTCTGTTTGTTTTCTCCACAATATATATGCTCCATAGAGAATGAATAGAGTACTGGTGCTCACTTGCTCCATTCATTCAGGGGTATGATTTTTCTCCATCCCAGTGGCTTTACCTGTGCCATACGGCTTGATATCCCCTATCTTGTGGATAGAGATGTGAATACCCCTGTAAGGCAATATATATTAGGGAATGATGGCACTACACGTTCTCCTTTAGCTCATGAATAGCAGAGATAGGCTGAGTTCACACTGCAGAATTTCTGCCAGAGATCGAGCCGGTGGTGTTAGGACCGAGCAGACTGCATTACTGCCCCCATAGACTACAATGCATTTCTGGGTGGATCTTTTGGGAGATCTGCTCAGAAATGCATTGCTATCTATGGGGAGGGCTATGTAGTCCACGCGGTCCTAGTGCTGCCGGCTCAATCTCCGGCAGAAATTCTGCCCAGAAATTCCACAGTGTGAACCTAGCCAAAAGGGATTTGTCCAGTTCCCCATGTATCAGAGTGTCTACTGCCAACTGCACAGACCCCCTGTCCCCAATCCCAGATACCTTACAACTTGTAGAAAAAAACAAGTTAGATCCATCCCGTAGTTAAAAGAGACAAGTTATTTGAAAGTGGCCAACATATTACAAAAACAAGACATCCATAAGGCGAGGTTTCCACATACGTTTTTTCCTGGCATTTTTTGGAAAACTGCTACTGCATTCTTTGAGCCAAAACGAGAAGTGTATTCATAATGAATGGGAAATATATTGGAAGGATTTATACTTCTCTTTTCCACTGGATCCACTTCTGGGTTTGGCTCGAAAACTGCAGTGGCAGTTTTCCAAAAATGCCCAAAAAACAAACAAACCAAAAAACGGTGTGGAAACCAAGCATAAAACCGATACGTTTATAGCACCTAGGTACCCTTAGTCAAAGGCCATGTTTTTCTCCATTAGCTCACCATTACTTAGTAAAAAGAGAACATTGTTGTTGAGTCAAGTTTAAATATTTACTTAAAGGGGTATTCCAGGAAAAATTGTATTTTTACATATCAACTGACTCCAGAAAGTTAAACAGATTTGTAAATTACTTCTTTTAAAAAATCTTAATCCTTCTAATAATTATCAGCTGCTGAAGTTGAGTTGTGTAGAAGAGGTTTGCTATGGGGATTTTCTTTTACTCTGGACAGTTCCCGAGACAGGTGTCATCAGAGAACACTACGTTCACACTACGGAATTCCCGTGGAATTCTGCCCGTGGAATTCCGCGGTCTGAACTTAACATTAGTGTGAATGGGTCTCCGCGAGACCCGTTCACACTGCGGAATTTCAGCGGCGGACAATTCCACCGCTGAAACTGTTCAGCGCAAAGAAAGAACATGTTCATTCTTTGCGCGGATTCCTAGCGCCGAAGTATTTTCAGCGGCGGCTGCCAGACGGAATCTCCGCTCGCTGAATTCAGCGAGCGGAGATTCCGCAGTGTGAACGCACCTGAACAACTCAACTTCAGCAGCTCATAAGTACTGAAAGGATTACGATTTTTTTAATAGAAGTAATTTACAAATCTGCTTAACTTTCTGGAGCCAGTTGATATATACAAATAAAAGTTTTTCCCTTTAAAAGTTAGCAAAATCAAACCACTACAGCAAAATCTGAAATATCTCCACCTCCACATCAGAGATTGCACAGATCTATGTGTGCAGCCGTCACTCACCTCTGTTAGGTTCCTTTGCTCCTTCAGAAACTGGTTGGTCACGTATTGCGGAGCAGTCAATAAATCCGACAGGCAAAGAGAATAAAATGGATCATTTTTATACAAAAAAGCCAGTGATACCCCAGAGACAGAATCCATACTTGTAAAAAGCCGCAATTCTGTGTTGGTAGAATGAGCTAACTGCAGAGAGTGTATGGCAGGAGTGGCATTCCTTCACCTGTTTGTAGAGATACGGTTTCTGCTTGCTTATGGGATGGATGTGCGAAATTCTATCTGCTTTGGTCTCAACCACTTCAATTTTACCTCACCTCCTGGGAAAGTCTTGGGAGATTTGGTTATTCCCATTAGCCAAACATTTACTAAGCCTTTGGGAGGTAAAGCAATCACCTAAGTGCAGTGAAGCAAGGGATCTGATTACTTTCTGGGTAGTGCTGGAAAGGACCGAAGACACTTCACCAGTTATAACATTCCTGTTGTCTTTGCCTCCTCGCATCAGATGCTTTCACAGCCACCTTGGCATCATAAGTTAAACATGATCCTTGTTGCACTAAATATTAATCAGTCTGCCCTATACTTTAGCATTGTTGATTGTAGAGACTGTGGTCTGATGTCTGGTTAATGAATTAACCAGTGTTCTCTGGATAGAAAGACTTATTCCTGTCATGAATCAGTGAGCTCAACAGGGGAGATATTCCTTTCATACATTTTTTCTAGATCAGTGTTTCCCAACCACCGTGCCTCCAGCTGTTGCAAAACTGCAACTCCCAGCATGCCCGGACAGCCTTCGGCTGTCCGGGCATGCTGGGAGTTGTAGTTTTGCAACAGCTGGACACACGCCCGGTTGGGAAACACTGATTTAGAGACATACAGTAAACCCCATGGGCTGCAAACGTATTCCCTTTTTTCCATGGGACAACTGGTGTTGGAGAATGCAGTATTAGGCCATGTTCACATTCTGCTGGAAAATTCTGCCAATATTTAGTGCCAATTGATTTCAGTCCAATTCGGACCATCGCAGAAGTTCCCCTTTCCGCATTCCACAAAAATGTAAGATCAGTCATTTTGCAGAATTCGGCAGCAGAATCCCATTGAAGTTAAAGGAGTAGTGCGGTGAAAAATAACTTATCCCCTAGCCCAGGGGTCAGCAACTCGCGGCTCTTTTATTCCTTTGCCGCGGCTCCGCGAGTCTGTCACGGTCACCCTCATTCCGGGACAATGCAGTGTCCCGGAATGATCTGTCACGGCGTCGTCGGTTTACTTACCTGCCCTGGTGCCATGAAAGCGGAGTCTCTTCTTCCGGGGCCACGTGGATCCTCACTGTCATGTGACAAGGTAACGTCACATGACAGTGACGTCGCCGGCCTGCGCCTCAGTCGAGGAGCGCCGCCGGGAGAGGAAGACGCCATGTGAGGAGCTGATGGTATGTAAAGTACATTACTCACTTGACAGTGGGGCGTTAACCCCTCACCCCGCGGCAGCATTAACGGGGTGAGGGGTTAACGCTACTGCTGCCATGGGGTGAGGGCCCCAAAAAAGCCCACCCCAGGCCTGGGCCCCAAAAAGCCCACCCTAGGCCTGGGCCCCAAAAAAGCCCACCCCAGGCCTGGGCCCCAAAAAAGCCCATCCCAGGCCTGGGCCCCAAAAAAGCCCAACCCAGGCCTGGGCACCAAAAAAGCCCACCCCAGGCCTGGGCCCCAAAAAAGCCCACCCAGGCCTGGGCCCCAAAAAAGCCCACCCCAGGCCTTGGCCCAAAAAAAGCCCACCCCATCAAAAATATATTTTACATTGTTAAGTGAAAGTCCTTTTTTTCTTCAGATTGACAGCTGACTGCACGATCCTGTATATATATAGCATTAAGGTAAGAAACAATATATGCAGTGCTATATTTGTTTTAAATGTCGCAATGGTTTTGCGGCTCCCAGTTTTTTTCTTTTCTTCGGAAACGGGTCCAAGTGGCTCTTTTTGTCTTAAAGGTTGCAGACCCCTGCCCTAGCCAAAGGATAGGGGATAAGTTATAGATCGCGGGGTGGTCCGACCGCTGGGACACCATACAATCTCCTGAATGGGGCTCCGGAAGTCTGCCGGAAGCAGCGGTTCTGACCCCCGCAGGAAGCCGCGGCCGACACGCACCCTTCCAGCCGACTGCTGGGGCCCGTTCGGGAGATCGAGGTCGGACTTGCCGTGAACTTATGCCCTATTCATCGTATAGGGGATAAGTTATCTTTCACTCCACTACTCGCTTGAATTTCTGCGTAATTATGTATTCTGAGAACACAGAAATTCTGGCAGATTCCGTTCAGCAAGCCTTGATGAATGAAATTTGTGCAGAATTATGAAAATGATGCAGTGTGAACATAGCCTTAGGGTTTATGCATGCGGCACAGCAAAGTACATGTGGCTTTCAGTAAACCCCCAAACATAAATACTTTATAAAGTGATCTAAATATAGAAAAAAGGTGCGCTCCTAGTGTAGTACATTTCGAGGCAGGGCCCCCATGGAAGCACAACACCTCTGTAGGCCTGTCGACTCCCCAATGCAATAAGTTGTGGTCAGCTGCCGTAGTGCCCTCCCGGGACCATGAACATCAGTCGGTATCAATATTAAGACATCTGCAGCAAAATACAATTTATCCCCTATCCACAGGATAGGGGATAAGTGTCTGATCGTGGGGGTCCGACCACTGGGACCCCCCGTGATCTCCTGCATGGGGCCATGGCTCTGATGAGGCTCTCCTGTGCAGGAGGCATGCCGGCCGCAGTGTGATGTCGCAGCCGACACTCCTCCTCCATGTATCTCTATGGGAGAAGCAGGGAGGCAGCGTTGGTGCCTCCCCGCCTCTCCCATAGAACTGTATGGGGAGGGGGCATGGAGGAGGCGTACAGTCGACCTCAGAGAGCTGGCTCCACAAATCCTGGCAGGCAGGAGTGGTGAGTACAGACCTTGTCAGCGGCGTCCTCGTGTGGCAGTTGGAGGCTTTCAAGTGTGTAGTACACCTTGCAGTGGTCTCCAGATGCGGGGACTCCAGAGCTTGCAAGGGATTAGAGATAATGTTTCCTCCTAAAAGTCCCCTGAGGGGACTAACAAAATGTAAAAAATAAGTTTAATAAAAGAAAAAAAAACACCCATTAACCCCTTCCATATCAAAAGTTTAAATCACCCCCCTTTTCCCAAATTCCATATAAAAAAGATATAAACATACTAAAAATAAACATATGTGGTATTGCCGTGTGCGTTAATGTCTGAACTATAAAAATATTATGTTAATTAAACCGCATGGTCAATGGGGTACATGGAAAAAAAATTGCAAAGTCCAAAATTGTGTATTTTTGGTCACTTTGTATACCGTCAAGAATTTATAAAAAGCGATCAAAAAGTCCCATCAAAACAAAAATGGTACTGATAAAAATTTCAGATCACGACGGCAAAAATTAGACTTCATACTTCCCTGTATATGGAAAAAGTAAAAAATTTATAGGGGTCAGATGATGACAATTTTAAACATATTGGCCCTCATTTACTATTGCAAACCCGACATGTCACATTGCGCCAGAAATTCTGTCTGCGCCAGATTTTGCGCCAGAATTGAAAAAACCTCGACTAACTCTCCATTTTGCTTAGAAAACCCCAAAAAGGGGCGTGGCTGCTGGGGAAAAGGGGGGGGGGTCTCCAAAAAGGGGCATGTTCACGACATTTTCACAAAAATCCAACATATTTACTAAAGTTTCCACATAAAATGTGGTGGATTCGAGCTGAGGAAAACCCGACAGATCAGAGCATGTGTAAAAAAAAGTGTAGGGAAAGTGGAAATTGTAGGGAAACCTTAGTAAATACCGCGGAAAATAAATTGTAGGGAATTAAAACCCACAAAAAAACCTACACAACACTCTTAGTAAATAAGGGCCATTCATTTTGGTGCATGTAGTTATAACTTTTTTAAGTAGTAAAATAAAATAAAACCTATATAAATTAGGTATCTTTGTAACCGTATGGACCTACAGAATAAAGATATGGGCCCTTATTTATTAAGAGTGTTGTGTAGGTTTCTTTGTGGGTTTTAATTCCCTACAATTTATTTTCCACGGTATTACTAAGGTTTCCCTACATTTTCCACTTTCCCTACACTTTTTTTTTACACCAGCTCTGATCTGTTGGGTTTTCCTCAGCTGAAATCCACCACATTTTATGTGGATACCTTAGAAAATATGTTGTTTTTTTGTGAAAAAGTCAGAAACACGCCCCTTTTCTGAGACCACGCCCCTTTCCCGGAGGGTCACGACCCTTTTTTCAGGTTTTCTTAGCAAAATGGAGAATTAGTCGGGGTTTTTTCAATTCTGGTGCAAATTCTGGCGCAACTTCTGGCACAAAATCTGGCACATACAGAATTTCTGTCGCACAACCTGACAAAACATGTCAGGTTTGCAATAGTAAATGAGGGCCATGGTGTTATTTTTACCAAAAAGTGCACAACGTAGAGTTGGAAAAGTTACAAAATGGCTTTTTTCTCCAATTTTGCTCCACAAATATTTTTTTTTATGGTTTTGCCGTAAATTTTATGGTGAAATGATTGATGTCATTACAAAGTATAATTGGTGGCACAAAAAGCAAGCCCTCATATGGGTCTGTAGGTGCAAAACTGAAAGCATTCTGAATTTTAGAAGGTGAGCTGAAATATATGAAAAAACCTGTGGTCCTTCAGGGGTTAAACAGAAAACAGTCCCCTTCTCTTGCATTGTCTAGATGGTTGAGGTTTGCTGGAAGAATTAATATGTTTCTTCTCTTGGTCGAAATCCAAGCAAACTGCATTGTCGTCAAGGTCATGGCGCATGTCTAAGTAGTTCTAGCGCCAATGAATTTTGGCGACGCCTGCTGTAGACAGGATCTCCTTAGTGTGAATGTAGCCTTAGGAGGAAGCTTTAGGCTAGGTTTCCACACAGGTTTTCTTCTGCAGTTTTTTTTTTTTTTATAAACTGCCACTGCAGTTTTAGAGTCAAAGTCAGAAGTGGATCCAGTAGAAAGGAGACGTACAGTGGGGAAAAAAGTATTTAGTCAGCCACCAATTGTGCAAGTTCTCCACTTAGGAAAACGGTCACCTGTTCACCCGCACTATAACCCGATAGAACGGGTTATAGTGCAGGTGAACAGAAGACTGATGCAGGGTCTCGGACTGCTATACCTACCTGCAGTCGAGAGCCCCGTTCCTCCGAAGGTCCCCCTCTTCCAGCGCTGACTTGCGCTTTGAGGCGGGCCCGCCGGCTGGATTAAAATATTCATAAGCGCTGGTCACGTGAGTCAGGGGGCAGAAAGTGTTAATACACCACTACCAGCGGTCCTCAGCTCTGCCTAACGGGACCTAGTTTAGTTATAGGCTACTTGGAGCTTGTTATCCCCCTGCATATCTTCCCTATTATTGGGGTCCATTTCCTCTCCTCCCTTCTACCTGATCACTTCACCTGGACTGTATACCTAGAGTAGTTTTCTTTGTCCACATGCTCTCCCTACCCCTGGACACCGCCCACACTCATAATGACCGGTTCCTAAACAAGAGGTCCCAGCTTCCAGGCCCTGCAGGGACTGCATTACCCACGACCCAAGCTCCCACTCAGATGCCCACACAAGTGCCTCAGAACCCGCCAGCGGCCATGGAGATTGCAGGGAGCCAATTACTAGTCTCACCTGATGACACCATGAATCAGAATGCCATGTCTTCTCAGAGGTCTCTTTGAACACCCCCATGGACCTTTAGCCCATAGCGGCAGCACTAGCCAAGCTGATAACGCCTACTATCCAGCAGATGCTGGAAAACACAATGCGCTCCACGCTGACGCTTATACAGAATGACCTGACCACCCAGTCTGAGAGATTGAGTGAGGCCGAACAGAGAATTATTGCATTGGAGGATTAGAACAGTGGCCTTGCTACCTGACTGAGACAGACTGAAACAGGTCTCTGCTATGAAAGCGAGAAACTTGAAGACTTAGAAAATCGGTCCCGTCGCAACAGCTTGCGGCTAGTGGGGGTCAGTGAATCCCTTCTCCAGTCTGATCTGCAAGTTTTTTGCAAGAGTGATTTGCCTAAAGCTCTGGGTCTCCTGCACAAATGTCGGGTTGAACAGGCTCATCATTTGGGCCAGTTGTTGTCAGTGAACTCGCAATCTCGTACAGGAGCGGCTGCTACTCTCCCGAGGCAAGTGATCCTGATACTACTTGACTATGATGACAAGGTGGACATTCTGAGGGCCTTTCGCAGATGCGCTTCACCGCTCACTTTCCGCAATAGGAAACTACTGATCTTTGAGGACTTTTCTGCCGAAGGTCTGCACGGAACTTTATAAGGCAAAAAAAAAAAAAACGCTTCAAATTACAATACCAAGCAATCCTGAAGGTTCTTTGTCCAGATGGAACTTTCACTTCTTATCAGACCCCAGCGGCAGCAGAAGTTGCTCTCCCGGATTAACTGACGGATTTGGCTCATCCTCCTTGCTCCTCTCCTCGTCGCTGTCCATCACACAGGGGACGGAGTGACACCACTTCCAGAGAAGATCGTACGCGCTCACCGGGTGAGACAAGGAACAGAAGGAAGTCGGCTGGGAGACGTAGCAGAAGCCATAGCAGCAGATCCTCCTTCCCTGACTGAGACTCAAATGGCACTGTTTGATTTTCCTCGTGTTTCTCTATTTCTTAGTGGGGGGCTAATTTGATTTGTTCTATTGCCATATGCTCTGTATGTTATGGTTTGATGACTGTGAAAGGCGTTATAGTTTACCTGAAATCATTACACCTTCACCTTTTACTAAGTCCTGATAGGGCCTCATTGAGATGTCCAGGGGGGTGCAGGGATGGGACTCCTATCTCCATACATGTCTAAAAAAAAATGAAGTCCTCTAACCGACTGGCAGCTGCCTTTATTCCATACTAGACGCTGCACTTTTTTAGGGCTCATTTGTTTTGTTCTGTTCTGCGTTTTCCTTTTTCCTTGTTTATCCTGTTAGTGGTCTCATATTCTGCTGTGGATGTACCTGAAGGTTCCCCTCAGGCCTTTCTTTTCCCTGTTCTGTTGCACTCTTTCCTGTGTTCTTGTTCCGGCTCCTCAGGCCTCTGCAGATCTCCTCTTTCTCTATTTGTTGCTTGTCTTCTGTTCCTTCCCTCCCCTTCTTTTTCTTCTCTTGTGTCAGTTTCTCCCTCCCCTAAATGCTTTGGGGGTTTATATGCAATATGTGTAGAGTGATCTTGTGGAATGTGAATGGGCTGTGCTCCCCCAAAAAATGTATGTTCTGCGATGTCTGCGCCCTGACATAGTTCTCCTTCAGGAGATGCATCTCGCAGAGAACGACTTACAGAGGATGCAGAAATTGTGGGTGGGCAAGGTCTTAGGCTCTCCGGCGGTGGATGGTAGCTCTGGAGTGCTAACGTTCATACATAGCTCTTTCTCACACCGCATACTCTCGCATGACCGAGACTCAATGATCTTATCTCATATCCAGTTAGATCATTGTGGACAGGTTTATGATGTTTTTAATGTTTATGCCCCCAATGGCGACAATCATTCTTTTTACACTTCCTTAGCAGACACTGTTGCCCGTGTGGCAGGGCAACTCACTATCCTGGGAGGTGATTTGAACACAGTGGTTGATCCCCTTGTGGACTGGAGGAGCTTCTCTACGCAGCCAGTAGTCACCTGTCAGAGCGATAAAGTACTCCCCCCTTTTCTATCTCAGACAGGGTTGCAGGATGCTTGGCGTCATCTTCACCCTGATGGCTGTGAGTACACACACTTTTCACATGCACATGGCTCCTGGTCCCATATTGACTATTTCCTGATCAGTTCCCTATTGTGCACTCGTTTGCTCATGTTCAGGATATAGTCATTTCAGACCATTCCCCAGTGGTCTTGAAGTTCTTACCATCATGCCCCAGGGGGTCAGACTTCCTTTGGTGTTTTCCATCCTACTTGACTAAGAACGAGGCTTTTCAGGACCTTCTGAGGGGGTGGTGGTTGGACTTCGAGATTAACAATGCATCACATGTAGAAAACCCCACGTTCTACAGGCAAACAGCGAAAGCAATGCTTAGAGGTAAGATTATGGCATATACCAGTTTCCTTAAACGCAAAAGGGACATGCGGCAGCTTGTGCGGCCCATTCAGAAGCTTACTCCCAGTTTATTGACTCTCCCACCTGCTCTCATAAACTTAAATGGCAAGAAGTGAGAGCTTCTTATGAACTTAGGTTAGACAGAAGGGAACTCATATATAGATCTCACTTTGAAGTAGAATTGTTTAAGCACCGTCTGGCTTGACCTCGGGCATAGTTAGAGAATGGGGGTCTCTTTTGTTGGGCAGATGTAGTAGACCCCCTTTCTCGCACTTTACTGTCCTTTGAACAATTGGTTTCTCGTTGGGACCTCCCTCCCTCTTAAAGGATCCACTACCTACAGCTTCGCCACTACTTGTTCTCTAAGCGGAGGTCTTTGGTTGTATCCCTGCCCTCGAGCTTTGAGCGACTCTGTCGGAGTGGGCCCCAGATGAAGGGACTTCTCTCTGATATCTACTTGGTCCTTCTTGTCTCACCAGATGGTGCGACACTGTTGCACCGTTATATGCAATGGTGGGAGGAGGCCCTCAATACCTTAATTTCTCTCCCTCAGTGGCAGGTGATTTGGAAACGTGCTTCTAAGGTTTCTATTTGTACGGCTTACAAGATTAATGGGATGGTACCACACTCCTGTGTTGCTTAATAAACTGAATACTACGATCCCTCCTTAGTGCTGGCGTTGTGGAGTGGGCTTAGGTTCAGTGTTTCACATATTCTGCTCATGTCCACTAATTGTGGGCTACTGGAGGAGGGTGCAGTGATTGGTTTCTGTAGTTTTGGGTGTTTCTGTTCCCCTTGATCCCTTGACCTACCTCTTACCTACCTCTTACACCTCTCCTATCGGGCCCTATCAAGGAAGCCGTTCAACCTGGCTGCGAAGACTCTTATTGCTAAGAATTGGAAATGCACTCTTCCTTCCTCTGAGGATGACCTAATTGCCCGTGTCCATGAGATTCGACAGCCTTTTTGAATGACACAGTGCCTTAGTTCCTCTCAGTCTCGGAACCATGTGACCGTTACACCGATCAACAACCCCCATGAACTTATTTCTCTCTATTTTCTCAGCCTTTCTTTCTTCCTATTTTCTCTTCTCTCTGTAATTTGTCTTTCTTTGTAATTGTTGTCTTGTGTACGTGTTCTTAGGTTTGATCGTGGGGATTTCTCCCCTGGTTGTCCGGTTGTCTGTTATTAGTTTCTGCCACCTCCCCCCTCCTTCCCTTATTTTTGATTGTCTTGCCCAAGGGCTTGATTTTCTTACTAAAGATTAGTTTAGGCTATATGGGAGGTGGGTGTGGAATAGGTGATGCCGCTGTTCTTTACTTTGTATAATGTTTGTTATGTCATCAACCTCTTGCCTTATTTGGCCCTTGGACACTTTTGCTGTGTTTTGCTTTATTATTTTTCTTTTTTTGTAATGTGAAAATACTTTAATAAAAATTTACAGTTGAAAAAAAAAAAAAAAAAAAAAAAAAAATTGGTTTAACCCCTTAAGGACCAAGACCATTTTGGCCTTAAGGACCAGACCAATTTTATTTTTGCATTTTCGTTTTTTCCTCCTCGCCTTCTAAAAATGATAACTCTCTTATATTTCTATCCACAGACCCATATGAGGGCTTGTTTTTTGCGTCACAAATTGTACTTTGTAATGACATCACTTATTTTACCATAAAATGTATGGCGCAACCAAACAAATATTATTTATGTGGGAAAATTGAAAAGAAAACCACAATTTATCAAATTTTGGAAGGTTTTGTTTTTACGCTGTACAATTTCCGGTAAAAATGACATGTTTTCTTTATTCTGTGGGTCAATACAATTAAAATGATACCCATGATTATATGCTTTTATATAATTGTACCGCTTAAAAAAAATCTCAAATAATTTTAACAAAATTAGTATGTTTGAAATTGCCCTATTTTGACCACCTATAACTTTCTCATTTTTCCGTATATGGGGCGATATGAGGGCTCATTTTTTGCGCCATGATCTGTAGTTTTTATCAGTACCACGTTTGCTTAGGTTTTACTTTTTATTCATTTTTTATTAATTTTTTTTGATAATAAAATGTGAAAAAAAGCAGCAATTTTGTTTTTTTTTTACATTTTTTACGATTATGCCGTTCACCGTACAGGATAATTAACAATATATTTTAATAGTTCATACTTTTACGCACGTGGCGATACCAAATATGTGTATTAATAATTTTTTTTACGCTTTTTGGGGGGTAAAATGGGGGAAAACGGACATTAACTTTTTATTGGGGATGGGGATTTTTCAAATTTTTTTACTTTTTTATTTTAATTTTTTTTTTTTTTTTTTTTTACACTTTTTTTGTCCCCATAGGGGACTATTCATTGCGATCCGGTCGTCCATTCAAACTACCGCAATGCCGCAGATGCCGTGATCTGTATTGATCACGGCATCGGAGGGGTTAATGGCGGACTTCCGCGCAATCGCGGATGTCCACCATTACCGGCAGGTCCCTGGCTGCTGATATGCCGAGCATAACGTGAGCACCGCTCCGGTGCTCGCGATCATGTCGGCGCGTAAATGTACGTCATGGTGCGCTAAGTACCACGTCACCATGACGTACATTTATGTCCATTGTCGTTAAGGGGTTAAGCATGGCAATAAGGCTGGCTGTCTTTTGGCACGATTGGCTAAAGGCGCATGTCTTAGCATTACGGGACTCCCAGGGACGAATTAGGAATGACCCTCATTCGATCAATACTGTGTTGGGCTCCTACTATACTGAGCTCTATTCCACATCCCCCTCTCCTACAGCATTTGGTGCTCAGTTTTTAGGAGGCCTTACCCTACCGACCCTGTCGGAGGAGCAGCGCCAGGAGCTGAATGCAGCAGTGGTAGAGGAGGATGGCAAGGCTCCGGGGCTGGATGGTTATCCGAGTTAGTTTTAAAAACCCCTAGTAGATCGCATTGCTTCCACCATGACTGCTTACTTTAACAACGTCTTCCGTACAGGCAAGCTGTTCTCCGTGGCTAAATTGGCATATATTAAAGTTATCTCCAAACCGGGCAAGGACCCCTTGGATCCTGGCTCATACAGACCATTCCGCCCAGCCCTACTTAAACTAAATGCTGAGAAAGCATTTGACAATGTTCGGTGGGATTGGCTGGGCCTGGTGCTGAATAAATTCAGAATCACGGGTAGTTTCAGTTCCTTTATATCGGGACTTTATGGGTATCCTTTCTCCGCCCCTCACCTTGCTGAAAGGTACGCGCCAATGCTGCCCTCTACTGACGTTGTTATTTGACCTGGCGATTGAACCTCTGGCGTGCACCCTACTCACCTCTAATTTGTATAAGGGCATTACGGTAGGTTCGCAACTTAAATAGTCTGTGTTTGCTGATGGCATTCTTCTCTATGCTAGTGACCTGGGGAGGGATGTCCCTAAGATTTTTGATTTTTTCTCCTCTGTGGGGGAATTCGCGGGATATAGGGTTAACGAATCAAAAAGCATGTTACTGCTCCTGGGTTCTGCCCGCCTAGACGGGTGGCCGAGGTTGGAGATCTGGGGGGTGAAAGTGTCCACCTCTTCCATCACTTACCTGGGCATTCGTATTGGCCATAAACCTGGCACGCTTTACTCCCTAAATTATATCCCCCTCTTCAAGCGTATATTTATGGAATTGAAGAGATGGGAACACCTACCACTCTCTTTTCTGGGTCGTTGCTATCTTATCAAAATGGTTAGTTTCCCTCGCTTATTATATCCCCTTCAAACCCTTCCTTTCTTCCTGAAACACGATGATGTCCGTTGCCTCAATTCTGCCTTTACGCTTTTTCTGTGGCAGGGTAAGCGCCTGCACATTGCCTTACAGAAGCTTATGTTGCGTAGAGCAGAGGGTGGAGTCAGCTTCCCAAATATCCGGGGCTACAATCTAACATGTTTGTTTCGCCATGTGTTGGACTGGATACATGGTTCTTACAATTTTTCTATTCTGAGAGTGAAATGGAATTAGCGGCACCATGGTCTCTTCAAGCGCTGTTACACACATATTTTGCTAAATTGCTGACAGTGGTGAAGGGCTCTGTTCTGCTTCCGGACACTACCATATCCTGGAAGGAGGTACAGAAGGCTTTTGGCCTTCCCTTCTTTCTTTCTAAGAGGATGCCTTTTCGTGATCACCTGGAATTTCCACAAGGATGTTCTTCTCCCTAGCTGCGTCTTTGGGAAGCCAGGGGGATGCTCACGGTGTGGACGCTCATGAACAGGAGGGCTCGTAAATGGCTAGCTCCTAGGGACATTATTTCCACCTTTGATCTTCCCCAGTCTCATATCCTCCATGCTAATCAGGTACATACTTTCTGCTCCTCTAGACACAGAGACCTCAGGCTAGAAGCGACTTCTCATTCCTTAGACGACATTATAGGGACGGAACCGAGGGGAGCGTCCATATCTTCGCTTTATTTGCCTATCCGGCCTCGCTTCCTCAAATTAGACCCCAATAAGGTTTTTCCTACTTGGGAAAGTTGAACAGGTGATCCTGACATTCATACCACTATTTTAGCGCGGTGGGGGGCGGTGTGTAAGCAGGTCATTAATAAGAGATGAGGGGGGGTCCTATTTTAAAATGGAATGAAGAAGAAAAAGCGCTGGGCACACGGGCTCCGGTCAAGCAGTTTATTGAAGGTGGAAATGCTCAGCAACAATTGTTTCACTACTCCCAGGTAGCTTTTTCGATCCCCTGAGAGTCAAGGTTGCGATTCTGGAACTAACTTTTGTTTTTCCCGCTTCACTTTTCTATAATTCAGAATGAGGGTGGGGGTTTGCGATTTTACCTACATCCGGATATCACTTTTACAAGACTGTTGTCTCCCACCTGGAGCTTTATTTTAATTGTTTTTGTTTTATATTGTTTTATATTGCATCACCCTTGTTCTCTGGTCCCCTTCTGATACTGTTTTTGTATTGTATGGAAATTGTTTAATAAATGTATATTTAGAAAAAAAAAAGAAGAAATTACAGGTCTGTGAGAGCCAGAAATCTTGCTTGTTTGTAGGTGAATTCTTTAAAGATCAGACAATGTGATTTTACTGATTTTTTTCTCATTATGTCTCTCCATAGTTGAGGTATACCTATGATGAAAATTACAGGCCTCTCTCATCTTTTTAAGTGGGAGAACTTGCACAAATGGTGGCTGACTAAATACTTTTTTGCCCCACTGTATAAGTCCTTCCTTTATATATCCTATTCCATTTGAATACACTTCTGACTTAGGCTCAAAAACTGCAGTGACAGTTTTCTAAAAAAAATGCCAGTAAAGAACCTGTGTGGAAACCTAACCTAAAAGGGGTTTTATACATTGCACTTTTTGTGGCAGTCAAAAACATGAAGTGGATTCAGCAGGTGGGAGAAGTATAGGTCCTTCCTTTCTATTTCCCATTCTTTTTAATCCACTTCTGGCACAAAAAAAGTTAATACATATCTGCCATAAGTAAAAAATAAAATAAAAAAGCTGTAATGCTACTTTAAAAGAAGAAAGGTATGCTGTGAAAGTCATGGGCTGGATCTCATTACACCTAATAAAAAGCCCAGTGATAATAATTGATGAGCTCGGATAAGGAGATAATGTTCCTCTGATAAGGACAATGACGTTCTTGTGTTTTGACAATAGTTTATTTATAAGTGAGAACTGAGTGTCTGAAAGGGACTTTATGGGAAAATCTCATTACTAAGCTTCACTGGGCCTTTTTATAAAAATGGAATGAGGAGCGCACGGTTGGAACAATGCTTCCTTCATTTAACACATGAGCATATCAGACTTGTTTACTGCTGGATGGAGCACTAAACATGTACCTGGTAACTGGGGTAGATAGAAGTGTTGGCTTACCTTCAGTAAGAAGCAGTTTTAGGAAGTAAACACTGTTTATGACTAATCCAACATGTCATAAATAGGAATAAGAAAGGTTTGTTTTTTTGGACGCAGCAATATTTTAAGAAATTCATCTTTAAACCATGCAAGTATATGAAATATATTTCTAAATGTTGCATCAAAACTATAAAACTATTCTAATGTTTCAACAGCTTGACCTAAACAATGGACATTAAAGGGGTATTCCAGGGAACTCACCTTATCAGACACTTATTCCTTATCAACAGGATAGAGGATAAGTGTGTGATCACGGGGGGGACCAACCAATGTGATCCCCTGGGATCTTTGGTGCCTGTCTTCAGCGTGCTCCGCCCCCTACCTTCCTGGACGAGCGCAAGTAATGGCCCTTTCAGCTACTCAACGGCTGTGGCGGGACATCGCTTCGGTCGGTGATTGGCTGAGTGGGATGTCACTTGCACTAGTCCGGGAAAAGTGTGGCCCCCACTTTCCCGGACGGGCACAAGTGACGTTCCACTCAGCTAATCACTGACCGCATCTACCATGAATGTTTCTGTGGGTATCTGTGCTTAGCATCCATAAACGGTCAAGTAATCACCCTCATAGGAATTTGTAGAGACACCATATACAAAAAAAAATAAAATAGAAAATAATACATATAAAATAATATGTCTCCGCAATAACTGCTTTAAAAATAATCCCAAAGTTTCTGAGATTATATGAAAAATGACACAGTACTTATCTGGAGAAGAAGAGATGTTTCTCCTACAATGTCTCTCTATTTAGAACAATATAGTAGCACAGAAGTCTTTCACAGCCTTTCAGGGTCTCCTCTTACTCTGTACAGATTAGCATGAATATCCTTTACAGCCTTAAATGGGCACTGTCCCTTTAAAAACTTGGGGTCTGGGTGTTCAGATAGGCTCTTTTATTATTTATTTTTTTGCCTTCCATGGCCATTATCGGGACGGAGCACAATGAGCAAAAAAAGGTCCTGATGGATACCATTGACTATAATGAGGTCCGTCTGGAACATGCGGGAGAAAAAGATGGCACATGCGCAAATTTTTCTCCCGCTATTCTCCCCTCATTTATCAACGGCCGCTGTACTGCTGGGACATATCGGCAGTGTGAAAGAAGCCTAAGCAAGACAAACTTTTTTATACTGGACTACTCCTTTAAACATTGCTATTGTACTCACTACTTTACATTGTAGCAGTGTTGTCACATGACAATATATAATGTACTCACTTATGTGAGATACTGTGTGTTGTCTCTTGAGCTGTATTTATTTTCTCATGTCGGAAAACCCCATTAAGGTCCCACTGCACACTATAGCAATGTTATGTTGACGGGTCTGTGTCAATTCTCCTCCTGATAAGAGAAGTCAGCAAAAAGTGGTATTGAGCATGCAGGATGCCAGTATGCCCAATATTTTTTCCTTAGGTGAGATAAGGCCCTGCCAGTGGTGCTTTATTGAAAGCACATGAATGTTTGGTTGATAACACATGCATAAATGTAAGTTGGGTATAATGGGTGCCCACCAACAGTTTATGGGCTCCCTTTTATCAGACAGGAAATACAGTTAAAGGAGATATGCGGCAAAAATGTTTTAACTCATCCTGTGCCCAGGCTGCAAAAAACAACAAACAAACAAAACTTTAACTCACCTTCCTACGTTCCCCCGTGGCGGAGATATCGGCGTCCCATTCCTCCGGTGCTGCTGGCTTCGGGCTTCTTAGGCTCGAAACGTCACAGCGCCCTGCCAGAGATGTCTTACCTTGGCCGGTAATAGGCTGATTGCACTGATCGCCCTGCTGCCCGGGCTCCTTACATTGTCATGTAAGGAGCCCGGGCAGCAGGGAGAAGGCGGGCCCAGGCTCCTTACATGACACTGTACTCAGCCTATCACCGGCTGAATCGGAACATCGCTGAGGCCAGCGATACGCTGACAGCGCTGCGAAGTTTCGAGTCTAAGAAGCCTCAATCCAGCAGCACCGGAGGAAGGGGACGCCGATACCTCTGTAACGTTGGAACGTAGGAAGGTGAGTTAAAGTATTTTTTTTTTGCAGCCCAGGCACAGGATGAGTTCAAACATTTTCAACTCATATCTACTTTAATGTGTGATATTTGTGGGTCCCATCTTCATCTACTTGGAGACTGGGGTCCAATGATCTCCATACCACATAACAGAAATGTGGGCACATACGCTGACATGTATGTGTTATGGATAGAGCTAAACACTCCTCTATCTACATCACTGCCATAAAGTAATGGCCCCTGCACACTAAGAACATCACTATTGAATTAAAGGGGTATTCCAGGAAAAAACTTTTTTTTTATATATCAACTGGCTCCAGAAAGTTAAACAGATTTGTAAATTACTTCTGTTAAAAAATCTTAATCCTTTCAGTACTTATGAGCTTCTGAAGTTAAGGTTGTTCTTTTCTGTCTAAGTGCTCTCTGATGACACCTGTCTCGGGAAACGCCCAGTTTAGAAGATGTTTGCTATGGGGATTTGCTTCTAAACTGGGCGTTTCCCGAGACACGTGTCATCAGAGAGGACTTAGACAGAAAAGAACAACCTTAACTTCAGAAGCTCATAAGTACTGAAAGGATTAAGATTTTATAATAGAAGTAATTTACAAATCTGTTTCACTTTCTGGAGCCAGTTGATATATTAAAAAAAGTTTTTTCCTGGAATACCCCTTTAATTCCATAATTGATCTCAATGGGAGGCTGGTGTTTAGTTCACATGTCTGAATATGTCTATTGTTTTGGTTAGAATCCACCCATTAGTTATTTCCACAGTACAATTGTGTAAAATAGGAGCTGATTTTGAGTGGTGCAGATTCCACAAAGAAATCCAACAATAAGATTTCTCACAGATTTCCCTTAGTGTGGCGCCCTTTTTAGGGCACATGCCAGAATTTCCGTGCGGAATTTCGCCAGAAAATTCTGCTTGAAGATTCAGCCAAACTTACAGCTGTCCCATTCACATGGCAGCGGAATCCCATTAAAGGCAATGGGACTTTGAATTTCGTCAGAAATGCAAAAATTCTGTAGCAAGCTTTGCAGAACAGAATTTGCACGGAATCACAGAAATGACGCTGTGTGAACACAGCTCTAGTGTGCAGCCGCTCCATCAATACTCATCCTTGTGAGGCTGAAGATACAGGGGCCCCCAGATGTTGTCATTGGTCTAACCTCCTGTTCTATCATACATACCAGGGTGCCTCCAGCTGTTGCAAAACTACATCTCCCAGCATGCCCTGACAGCCGAAGGCACTGGGATAGTGAATGACCTATAAACACACTTACTAATAGCTTTTTGGGTAAGCTAAAAAAAAAGTCCTATCTTTCTAATTCGATGCCTTTCCTAGTAGAAATTCAACACATTCTATGCAGCCAGCGCCTTCCTATCTGTGAGTCCCATTATTTCCTATAGAGTTTTAATATAACTAAGAAACTGAGAAAGCTGCCAAGCAACACCAGACTGAACCGCAGTGTCTGCATGCTACCATAACAATTATGCGGTACTGGAAGATTCCAAGTAGTATAAGCAATAGGGGACGCCAAAAAAAAAAAAAAAAAAAAGAAACAACCTCCCCTATCAGTGATGCCAAGCTTCCCTTTCGTTGTCCCTTCCCTTTGGCTGTCAAGCTCCACCTCAGCCCATGTGATCTGACGTCTCATTTTGATTGGTCCATGTCGCGCTTGGTTACGGTGGAGCGCAGCGTTAGTTGACAGGGCGCCTTAGCAACTCGGGCGCGCGGTATTGAGCGGTAAAAGGCGTCGTTACGATGCTCCTCCGGGGCGCCCGGTGCCTGGTGATGTTGGCAGCGGTGGGGTTAATAACTCAGACGGAGGCACAGTCAGTTATAGGTGAGTATTAGGAACAGACTAAGGGGAGGCCTCTGCTCCAGTTCCCATAGAGTAGTTATCCCCAACCTGTGTCTTCTCAGTTGCTGCAGAACTACAATTCCCAGCATGTCCTATCTGTGGCTGTTTCAAAGCTATCACTCAGGTAGGGCATGCTGGGAGTGATAGTGTGTCCTTAACTCAGTGTTTCCCAACCAGGGTGCCTCCAGCTGTTGCAAAACTACAGCGTCTAGCATGCCCGGACAGCCTTTGCCTGTCCAGACATGCATGGAGGCACCCTGGTTGGGACACAGAGTTACTGATCCTCACTTTTCTAATCTGCATCAGAAACGTGACCCGATTTTCTGTGTATAAGCCACATGAGAGCTGATTCACATGTTATATTAGGGATATCAGGATGGAAATTAAAGGGATACTCCGGTGTACAACTTTTTTTTTTTTAATCAACTGGTGCCAGAAAGTTAAACAGATTTGTAAATTACCGTATTTTTCGCCATATAAGGCGCACTTTTTCTTCCCCAAAACTGGGGGGGAAAAGTTGGTGCGTCTTATACGGCGAATACACCCCTATCGCGGCGGTCCCTGTGGCCATCAACGGCCGGGACCCGCGGCTAATACAGGACATCACCGATCGCGGTGATGCCCTGTATTAACCCTTCAGACGCGGCGATCAAAGCTGACCGCCGCATCTGAAGGGAAAGTGACACTAACCCGGCTGTTCAGTCGGGCTGTTCGGGACCGCCGCGATTTTACCGCGGCGGTCCCGAACAGCCCGACTGAATAGCCGGGTTAGTGCTTACAGGACACCGGGAGGGACCTTACCTGCCTCCTCGGTGTCTTCTCCATTCAGGGATACCCTGTATGGCCGGCGCTCTCCTTCCTCGTCATCATGTCGTCGCGTACGTACGTGCGTCGGCGTGCGTGACGATGTGATGACGGAGAGCGAGGATACCCGGCCGGCAGCAGAGACGTTCCGGAGCGACGGGGACACGGCGACAGCGAAGGAGCGACATCCAGGGCAGCGGTGACGGGTCCGAAGCGGCTGGGACACGTGAGTATTATCTCCTATGCAGTGGTCTTCAACCTGCGGACCTCCAGATGTTGCAAAACTACAACTCCCAGCATGCCCGGACAGCCAACTGGTTGTAGTTATGCAACATCTGGAGGTCCGCAGGTTGAAGACCACTATTGGGTTCAAAATCTTAATTTTTTTAGATTTTGCACCTATAAATTGGGTGCGTCTTATACGCCGGTGCGTCCTATAGGGTGAAAAATACGGTACTTATATTAAAAATCTTAATCCTTCCTGTACTTATTAGCTGCTGAATACTACAGAGGAAATAATTTTCTTTTTGGAACACAGTGCTGTCTGCTGACATCATGAGCACAGTGCTCTCTGCTGACATCTCTGTCTATTTTAGGAACTGTCCAGAGCAGCATATGTTTGCTATGGGGATTTTCTCCTACTCTGGACAGTTCTTAAAATGGACAGAGATGTCAGCAGAGAGCACTGTGTTCCAAAAAGAAAATAATTTCCTCTGTAGTATTCAGCAGCTAAGAAGTACTGGAAGGATTAAGATTTTTTAATAGAAGTAATTAAAAAAAATCTGTATAAGAAAGAAAAGAGGGGCTGCCTATACCTCAAGGACAGTCATTTGAACAATTTAATATATTTAGGCTGAGACCGTGCTTCAAATATTCATAATATAAATTTAGTGAAAACATGAACATCAAAATGCAATATGTAAAAATATATACAAATGCCTAGAGACAAAGTGAATCCATATACAATAGTTTTGCAATAAATTTTTTTTTTCCTTTTAATAAATGTATCAATGCAGAGTGACCGCTAATCCGGCAATTCTGTAACCGATAGTCCGGTCTGGTGCTACCAATGTCCAGAAAAATAAATCAAAACAAATATATGAATGTCCAGAGTATTGTCCCAAATAAATCTGCAAAATGTTGTATAATATAGTAGAGATATTACCCGATCAGGATTCCTGTGTTATCCTTGCGCTGTGACGCTGTCCTGTGAGCGCTGGCAGGCGCCGGCACGGCTGGCTCAGACGGCACTGAACCTGGTGTTTGCCGTGCGATGTTGCAGTCCGGAGGTGTCAGCAATGGTGTTGGCTGCTTTCCCACGTGTGGATGGCGTCTGACGTCAGCGGTCAGGAACTGCAGGTATTAAATGCTCCAGGTGATACCCAGGATCAGCGGCACAGACTGCAACATCGCACGGCAAACATCAGGTTCAGTGCCGTCTGAACCAGCCGCCAGCAATCACAGGACAGCGTCACAGCGCAAGGATAACACAGGAATCCTTATCGGGTAATATCTCTACTATATTATACAACATTTTGCAGATTTATTTGGGACAATACTCTGGACATTCATACATTTGTCTTGATTTATTTTTCTGGACATTGGTAGCACCAGACCAGACTATCAGTTACAGAATTGCCGGATTAGCGGTCACACTGCATTGGTACATTTATTAAAAGGAAAATTTTTTTATTGCAAAACTATTGTATATGGATTCACTTGCTTGTAACTTTATCCCCCCCCCCTCCACAAGGGCCCTGTGAGGCAATTTTTCTGTATATATTTTTACATATTGCATTTTGATGTTCATGTTTTAAATAAATTTATATTATGAATATTTGAAGTACGGTCTCAGCCTAAATATATTAAATTGTTTACTGTCCTTGAGGTATAGGCAGCCCCTCTTTTCTTTCTTATACAAATTATTACTATACACTTGGGTATAGGTGTTTTTGCCTACTCTGCCTCGGCCAGTATTTAATTGTGAGCTGCACCATTTTCTAAATTTATAATTTACAAATCTGTTTAACTTTCTGGCACCAGTTGATTTAAAAAAAAAAATTTTTTTTCCATCGGAGTACCCTTTTAACCAGCGATGCCTATCTACAATCATGTTGAGGAATACGCTGGAGATTTGTTGTAGTCAGTGTAAAATTAAAAAAGTTACGGGTCTTAGAAGTTGAGGAGAAATAAAATGTACCGTATATACTCGAGTATAAGCTGACCCAAATATAAGCCGAGGCCCCTAATTTCACCCCAGAAACCCAAGAAAAGTTATTGACTCGACTATAAGCCTAGGGTGGGAAATACATCATCCAGACCCCCGTCATTAACACCCCCGTCTTCATCCAGACCCCCTCATCATCACCCTGTCATCATCCAGACCCCTGTCATCATCCAGACCCCTGTCATCATCCAGACCCCTGTCAGTCATCATCACCCTGTCATCATCCAGACCCCCGTCATCATCACCCTGTCATCATCCCCCCCCCCCCTTCATCATCACCGCCTGTCAATCCCTTCAGTGGTCTTCAACCTGCGGACCTCCAGATGTTGCAAAACTACAACTCCCAGCATGCCTGGACAGCCATAGGCATGCTGGGAGTTGTAGTTTTGCAACATCTGGAGTTCCGCAGGTTGACGACCACTTGACAGGCGGACAGCTCACTCGAGTATAAGCCGAGGGGGGCGTTTTCAGCATGAAAAATCGTGCTGAAAAACTCGGCTTATACTCGAGTATATACGGTACGTCTGAAATGAAAATCTGTGAGGTCGGGAAGGGGTTAAAAGATGGATAACCCCTTTAATGCTCTAAGCAGTGAGGATATTACCTGTGTGTCAACTGATGTGAGCTTTACCATCTACAAGTAGGGATATGTACTATAAATAAATGGATATACACTGCTCAAATAAATAAAGGGAACACTAAGATAACACATCCTATATCTGAATGAATGAACTAAATTATATGAAATACTTTCATCTTTACATAGATGAATGTGCTGACAACAAAATTACAACAAATTTATCAACCCACACTACAGATAGGGCTGGACGGAATGACCAAATATGTGTATCACAGTATTTTTGTAACTTATGGCGGTTCCACGGTATATAACGGTATTCCCCCCCCCCCCCCCCCCCCAAAAAAAAATTATCAGCCCAGCGCTGCGCCAGCAACGCGCTGCCCTCCTCGTCCTCCTGTTTGTTGCGGGCCACCGGCACTGACACTCAATACTGTACACTGTATCCCTATGCCCAGGCTGCAAAAGGTAAACAAAATAAACTTTAACACACGTTCCCATGTCGGCCTTATGCTCTTCCTGGGGATGGGAACGTCGGAGAGCCGTCAGCCTATCACCGGCCACAGCCGGCTTCTTACATGACAGTGCGCTCAACCTATCACCGGCCGAGGCGGAACGTCGCTGTGGCCGGTGATAGGCTGACGGCTCTCCAACATTCCCGTCCCCAGGAAGAGCGCAAGGCCGGCATGGGAACGTGCGTTAAAGTTTATTTTGTTTACCTTTTGTAGCCCGGTCATAGGAATACAGCGTACAGTAAAGATTTCCATATGTGATGATATTCGCGATGGGGACAGTGCATTGCTGGGCTGATAATTAATTGGGGGGGGGGGGTGCATAACAGCGCTCGCGGGTCACATATGATTAGTTCCCCGATGTGGGGACAGCGCAACTCTGGGCTGATAATTCATTAATTCCTGAGGGGGAGGGGCCAAATTGGTATTTCTGTATGGGGAAAAATTCATATCGTATAGGACAAAAATTTCGGTATTCGGCATGAACTGGTATACCGCCCAGCCCTAACTACAGGCTGATCCAACTTTGATGTAATGTCCTTAACATAAGTCAAAACAAGGGTCAGTAGTGTGTGTGGCCTCCACGTGCCCGAATGACCTCCCTACAACGCCTGGGCATACTCCTGGTGAGGTGGCGTGGACAGTCTGTGGTGCATGGAGCGAGACATGATGTCCCAGATGTCCTCAATCGGATTAAGGTCTGGGGAACGGGCGGGCCAGTCCATAGCATCAATGCCTTCCTCTTGCAGGAACTGCTGACACACTCCAGCCACATGAGGTCTAGCATGGTCTTGCATTAGGAGGAACCCAGGGCCAACCGCACCGGCATATGGTCTCACAAGGGGTCTGAGGATCTCATCTCGGTACCTAATGGCAGTCAGGCTACCTCTGGCAAGCACATGGAGGACTGTGCGCCGCCCCCCCCCCCCCCCCCCAAAGAAATCCCACCCCACACCATTACTGATCCACTGCCAAACCGGTCATGCTGGAGGATTTTGCAGGCAGCAGAAGATTCTCCACGGCATCTCCATACTCTGTCACGTCTTTCACATGTGCTCAGTGTGAACTTGCTTTCATCTGTGAAGAGCACAGGGCACCAGTGGCGAATTTGCCAATCTTGGTGTTCTCTGACAAATGCCAAACGTCCTGCACGGTGTTGGGCTGTTAGCATAACCCCCAACTGTGGACATTGGGCCCTCATACCACCCTCATGGAGTCTGTTTCTGACCATTTGAGTGGACACATGCACATTTGTGGCCTGCTGGAGGTCATTTTGCAGGGCTCTGGCAGTGCTCCTCCTTGCACAAAGGCAGAGGTAGCGATCCTGCTGCTGGGTTGTTGCCCTCCTACGGCCTCCTCCACGTCTCCTGATGTACTGGCCTGTCTCCTGGTAGCACCTCCATGCTCTGGACACTACGCTGACGGACACAGCAAACCTTCTTGCCACAGCTCTCATTGATGTGCCATCCTGGATGAGCTGCACTACCTGAGCCACTTGTGGGTTGTAGACTCAGTCTCATTCTACCACTAGAGTGAAAGCACCGCCAGCATTCAAAAGTGACCAATACATCAACCAGGCAGCATAGGAATTGAGAAGTGGTCTGTGGTAACCACCTGCAGAACCACTCCTTTATTGGGGGTGTCTTGCTAATTGCCTATAATTTCCACCTGTTGTCTATTCCATTTACACAACAGCATGTGAAATTGATTGTCAATCAGTGTTGCTTCCTGAGTGGACAGTGTAATTTCACACAAGTGTGATTGACTTGGAGGTACATTGTGGTGTTCCCTTTTTTTTTTTTTTTTTTTTTTAAGCTGTGTATATTACCATCTACAAATAGTGATATGTACTATAAATAAATAGATATGTATTACCATCTACAAGTAGTACAGTAGAATCTCCCAATAGCGGACACTCACAGGGAATAAAAAGAGTCCGCTTTTGAGAGATGTGGAAAAAAGTTTAAAAATCTTTCTAAATGACGGAATACTGTACTAGCTATAGAGTGTAATTACAGTGGGGCAAGAAAGTATTTAGTCAGCCACCAACTGTGCAAGTTCTCCCACTTAAAAAGATGAGAGAGGCATGTAATTGTCATCATAGGTATACCTCAATTATGAGAGACATGAGAAAAAAAATCCATAAAATCACATTGTCTGATCTTTAACCCCTTAACGACGCAGGACGTATATTTACGTCCTGCGCCGGCTCCCGCGATATGAAGCGGGATCGCGCCGCGATCCCGCATCATATCGCGTGGGTCCCGGCGCTAATCAACGGCCGGGACCCGCGGCTAATACCACATATCGCCGATCGCGGAGATGTGCGGTATTAACCCTTTAGAAGCGGCGGTCAAAGCTGACCGCCGCTTCTAAAGTGAAACTGAAAGTATCCCGGCTGCTCAGTCGGGCTGTTCGGGACCGCCGCGGTGAAATCGCGGCGTCCCGAACAGCTGATCGGACACCGGGAGGGCTCTTACCTGCCTCCCTGGTGTCCGATCGACGAATGACTGCTCCGTGCCTGAGATCCAGGCAGGAGCAGTCAAGCGTCGATAATGCTGATCACAGGCGTGTTAATACACGCCTGTGATCAGGATGAAAGATCAGTGTGTGCAGTGTTATAGGTCCCTATGGGACCTATAACACTGCAAAAAAAAAGTAAAAAAAAAGTGTTAATAAAGGTCATTTAACCCCTTCCCTAATAAAAGTTTGAATCACCCCCCTTTTCCCATAAGAAAAATAAAACAGTGTAAAAAAAAATAAAAATAAACATATGTGGTATCGCCGCGTGCGTAAATGTCCGAACTATAAAAATATATCATTAATTAAGCCGTACGGTCAATGGCGTATGCGCAAAAAAATTCCAAAGTCCAAAAAAGCGTATTTTGGTAACTTTTTATAACATTAAAAAATGAATAAAAAGTGATCAAAAAGTCAGATCAAAACAAAAATTATACCAATAAAAACTTCAGATCACGGCGCAAAAAATGAGTCCTCATACCGCCCCGTACGTGGAAAAATAAAAAAGTTATAGGGGTCAGAAGATGACATTTTTAAACGTATAAATTTTCCTGCATGTAGTTATGATTTTTTCCAGAAGTGCGACAAAATCAAACCTATATAAGTAGGGTATCATTTTAACCGTATGGACCTACAGAATAATGATAAGGTGTCATTTTTACCGAAATATGCACTGCGTAGAAACGGAAGCCCCCAAAAGTTACAAAATGGCGTTTTTTTTCGATTTTGTCGCACAATGATTTTTTTTTCCGTTTCGCCGTGCATTTTTGGGTAAAATGACTAATGTCACTGCAAAGTAGAATTGGCGACGCAAAAAATAAGCCATAATATGGATTTTTAGGTGGAAAATTGAAAGGGTTATGATTTTTTAAAGGTAAGGAGGAAAAAACGAAAGTGCAAAAACGGAAAAACCCTGAGTCCTTAAGGGGTTAAAGAATTTATTTGCGAATTATGGTGGAAAATAAGTATTTGGTCAATAACAAAAGTTCCTCTCAATACTTTATGTACCCTTTGTTGGCAATGACTTCACCTTGTAAGTCTTCACAAGGTTTTCACACACTGTTGCTGGTATTTTGGCCCATTTTTTTTCCCTCCATGCAGATCTCCTCTAGAGCAGTGATGTTTTGGGGCTGTCGTGGGGCAACATGGACTTTCAATTAAGGTTTTCTAAGGGGTTGAGATCTGGAGACTGGCTAGTCCACTCCAGGACCTCGAAATGCTTCTTACGAATCCACTCCTTCGTTGCCCAGGCGGTGTGTTTGGGATCATTGTCATGCTGAAAGACCCAGCCACATTTCATCTTCAATGCCCTTGCTGATGGAAGGAGGTTTTCACTCAGAATCTCACGATACATGGCCCCATTCATTCTTTCCTTTACAAGGATTAGTCGTCCTTGTCCCTTTGCGGAAAAACAGCCCCAAAGCATGAGGTTTCCACCCCCATGCTTCACAGTAGGTATGGTGTTCTTTGGATGCAACTCAGCATTCTTTCTCCTCCAAACACGACGAGTTGAGTTTTTTTTACCAAAAAGTTCTGCTTTGGTTTCATCTGCTTTGGTTTCATTTGACCATATGACATTCTCCAAATACTCTTCTGGACCATCCAAATGCTCTCTAGCAAACTTCAGATGGGCCCAGACATGTACTGGCTTAAGCAGGGGGACACGTCTGGCACTGCATGATTTGAGTCCCTGGCATCGTAGTGTGTTACTCTGCAGGTCATTCAATAGGTCCCCCTGTGTGGTTCTGGGATTTTTGCTCACCTTTCTTGTGATCATTTTGACACCACTGGGTGAGATCTTGCGTGGAGCCCCAGATCGAGGGTCTTGTATGTCTTCCATTTTGGAATGGAAATGGAAGATGAACAACAAATGTCACTGATTCTGATGGCATCAGTGATAAAACTGGTAAAAAAATCAGAGGGGAAAAAAGTTGGCCAGGAAAGTGTCAATTTGCTAGAAGATGAGGCAACTTTATGACACCCAGCGAGTTCCGTACATGAGGCCTTTTCTGATAAATTGAACCTGTGCACAGAACTTTCTGGGCGTCCTATGGTTGCCTTGGCAGCTGTACTGCCTAGCATTAGCTGTGTCTCTGCACCAATATTTGCAGAGCAGCCTGGAGACCAATGCTGGACTTGCACTTTTAGGGTTCGTTCACATGAGAGGCTTTTCTGTCAAACTCGCAACGTGTTTCCCACTGCGAAATTGAAAGGGGCAGGCTGCCGAAAATCTGCTGCAGATTCCATAGAAGTCAATGGGGTCTGTGGCGGATTTTCAACAGTGAAGATTCCACAGCTGAAAATCTGCTGCAGAGAGCCCGTCCCTTTCAAATTCTCCCCTTTAAACTTGCTGCGGGAAACGCGCTGCGAGTTTGAAAGGAAATCCGCTTGTGTGAACGCACAGCGAAATGTCCGCCCAAAAAACACAGGTAGACATTCCTCACATTTGAAAGTTCCGGTGAGCGCTAGGCTCTGACCAGTCGTAAATGTCCACACTTTTATTAAAATAGCAACAAAAAACGTCTGAGCCTAAAAACACTACAGTGATCCCTTAACTTACAATGACCTCAGGTTAAAATATTTATAACATACAATGGTCTTTTCTGGCCCATTCAAACCTGAAACCAGACTCAACATACAATGCCATGTACAGTCCAGATCTGCGAAACTAGTCAATGGCTGGATTTTACTGGTAAAACACCTGTTTTACTGAAGTGCATGCACTGACTGGCTGTCTGGTAGCGTCTCCCTACAGTGCAGGGTGGTACTACATGTTCTGTACTACTCTTTACCTGTGCCACAGTTAGCTGCGCCATTGCTCACCAGGTGAGGGCTGCACCATTTTCCTTTTTTGGGATACTGTGTGTACTGAACAGGACCCTAAAGCTACATACACAGTGATTTACAGCTTCCAGCAGCTATCCATTAGTTATCTACTTCGTTTTCTTTAACCCTCATTTTTGTGATATAAGTTATGGTATCACCATACAAGGATTTCCACATTTATCCCGTTACCAATTAATATTGTATCCTAAGTAGGGATGTCCCGATACCGATACTGGACATTTGTACTTGTACATGTGCAAATGTCCCCGATACCGATATCACAGAGGTGTGGTAAGCCGCCTGCACTCTCCGCTGCTGAGCTAGGGCATAGCATTGATCAGTGTATTCAATCTACAGATTGAATGTAATAGTCCACTAAAAAGTGAAAAAATAATAAATGTGAATTAACCCCTTCCCAATGAAAAAAATTTTCAAAAAAGTACCGTATTTATCGTGGTATACCATGCCCCGGCCTATAACACGCAACCTCATTTTACCAAGGATATTTGGGTAAAAAAAGTTTTTTACCCAAATATCCATGGTAAAATGAGGGTGCGTGTGCGCGTGTATACCCCGATACACCCCCAGGAAAGGCAGGGGGAGAGAGGCCGTCGCTGCCCGCTTCCCTCCCCCTGCCTTTCCTGGGGTCTAGAGCCCTGCTGCCGGCCCTTCTCTCCCCCTGGCTATCGGCGCCACTGCCCATTCTGTCCCCCTGATTATCGGTGCCGCTGCCCCATTGCCTCTCCCCATCCCCGGTGGCATAATTACCTGGGTCGGGTCCGCGCTGCTGAAGACCTCCGGCGTGCGTCCCCTGCGTCGTTGCTATGCGCTGCACGGCGCGGCGCATGACGTCCGTGCGCCGCGCCGTGCATAGCAATGACACGGGACGCACGCCGGAGGCCTGCAGCAGCGCGGACCCGACCCAGGTAATTATGCCACCGGGGATGTGGGAGGCAACGGGGCAGCGGCGCCGGCAATGGGTGCCACTGCCCCTTCTCTCCCCCTGGCTGTCGGCGCCGCTTCTCTCCCCCTGGCTATCGGTGCCGGCACCGATAGTCAGGGGGACAGAACGGGCAGCGGCGCCGATAGCCAGGGGGAGAGAAGGGCCGGCAGCAGGGCTCTAGACCCCAGGAAAGGCAGGGGGAGAGAAACGGGCAGCGACGGCCTCTCTCCCCCTGCCTTTCCTGGGGGTGTATCGGCGTTTAACACGCACATAGACTTTAGGCTAAAAATTTTAGCCTAAAAAGTGCGTGTTATACGCCGATAAATACGGTATATATGATTTTTTTTAATATAAAAAAAGCCCTTTCTTTTATAAAAACTATTAAGTGTACGTTCACACGGGCGGATCCACAGCGCATTTTCCACTGCGATTCCACTGAAGGACCACTGCATGCTGCCTTTAGATGTGCCTGGTCAGAGTGGCAATACACCGCTATGAGCAGACGCACCAAAGCGATGTGCGAGTCGCTGCGCATGCACAGTGTACTCACACACATCGTGGCCGCTCCCCCTGCTCCATGAGCTAGGCCAAGAGCGTCCGCGATGTGTAAGTACACTGCGCATGCATGCTGCGACTCGCCAATCACAGTGTGTCTGCTCGTAGCAGCATATTGCCGCTCTGAGCAGGCACATCTGAGGCACCACGTGGTGCTCCTTCAGCGGTGAATCCGCAGCGTTAAATATGCTGTGGATCTGCCCGTGTTAACGTACCCTTAAGGGAAAAAAAAAATCTGTCACAAGACATTGAAAAAAGTTATTGTTAATTGGTATCAGCGAGTACTTCAGAAAAAGTAACGGTACTCGTACCCTGTCTAAAAAAAAATGGTATCGGACCATCCCTAATCCTAAGTAAGGCACTGTTTACATCATACTTTGGTGCTACAACACTTTATATGGGTACTGGCAAAAAGCCATTCTGATGTATGCTGTAGTGAGAGACCAAACTTAGTCTACTTGCAGCTATGTTTGGTCTATATATATATATATATATATATATATATATATATATATATATATACACACGTTTGTATGAGAGACTCAAAAGAACAGTCTACAGAACAAGAAGTATATGTTTGGGAAACAGAAACATGGGGGAAAGTTGACCAGTTGCCCATAGCAACCAATCAGATCGCTTCTTTCATGTTTCAGAGGCTTTTTTTTTTTAAATGGAAGCATGCTAACTGGTTGCTATGGGCAACTGGTCAACTTTTCTTCTGCACAGATTTTGATAAATCTCCCCAATAGTTACTAGTAGTCTATGGGTACATTGCGGGTTTGCTATGAAATATCTTTTTTGCTGGTATCATGATTTATACCGGTGGTGTGGCCTTAGTAATAACACATGTAGTAATTCAAGATTTTTGTACTTTTGTGTTTAGGTTTCTATCCTTCCACAGTCCTTTTGTCTGGACCACAAATGACAACTTTCCTTGTTTCAAATGTATCCTCTGATCAGTTATCTCTTGAAGTCATTGACAGTACAGGTAAGTTTTTAGTTTAATAATGAATAAATAAAATAATAGCCTGCTTCTCTGAGTCACTTTGAGGAGGAGCCATTCAGGGCTCCCGGTGGGGTTTTCAAATAGAAGCGCTGTGGTGGGGAAAGATATATAGAATCACTGGGGGGGGGGGGTATATATCTGGCCCCCACAGCGCTTCTGTATATCTTGTCCCCCGCAGCGCATTTATATATGTGTCCCCCGCAGCGCATTCATATATGTTCCCTCCGCAGCACATTTATATATGTCCCCACCCCCCCCTGCAGCGCAGTTATATATGTTACCACCACAGCGCATATATATGTTCCCTCCGCAGCGCTATCATAAGCCCCTGGCAGCGCTATGAATCAAAATTATTCTACAGCTGCGCATCTGGCCAGCACGATGTGCAGCTGAAAGAATACTTGTCATTCATAGCGCTGCAGCGGCATCTGTATATAGATGCACTGCAGGGGTCAGACATATATCCATATGTCTGGCCCTCACAGCGCTTCTATAATCAAATGCCTTGGCAGCGCTTTGAATGACAAGTATTCTTTCAGCTGCACATCGTTCTGGCCAGATGCTATGCTGTAGAATACTTTTGATTCATAGTGCTGCCGGGGGCTTATGATAGCGCTGCGGAGGGAACATATATATGCGCTGCGGTGGTAACTTATATAAATGTGCTGCGGGGGGCAAGATATATAGAAGCGGTGTGGGGGCCAGATATATACCCCCCCCCCCCCCCCCTCCCCAGCGATTCTATATATCTTTCCCCAACGCAGCGCTTCTATTTGAAAACCCCGCCGGAAGCCCTTATTCGCTCCTCAACACCGGCCATTCTGGGCTCCCGGCAGGGAATTTAAAAATGAAAGTACAGAATACATTGTACATTGCAGGGGAGCGCAGCATGCAGCCCGCTCCCCTGTGTAATAACTTCTAATCGCATCGGATCTCAGAAGTGAGACCCAGTGCGATCAATTCCTCAGCCCCTTGTACTACAACACTCATCATGGAACAGAGTTTAATGTAGTTAAACACTAATGTAGCCTCCCCAGCTGTCTGCAGACTCCTGCAGCCGGGGAATTACTATTCCCATCATGGAAACAAGTCTGTTCCATGAGGGGTGAAGTTATAGTCCCTCAGCAGTGCAGGAGTCTGCTGATGTCACATCTTCTGAGCATGCTCAGAAGTAATAACGGATATTATAAACCAGGTGCAAACGGATGACATAAAGGCTCATCCGTCAGCCATAGACTTCAATGTTAAAAATAACGGCCGTTAATTTACCCATTTCTTGTGACGGAAGAAAAATTAGTGCATGTGCCGGTTTTTCTTCAGTCACAATTAACGGCCGTTAGTCATGACAGACCCTTAACTGGTCATAATGGATAATCCAAAAATCCCAAAGGCTTGAATGGGATTTTGTAACGGACATTTATAACGGATGAATTTTATAGTATGAAAGCAGCCTAAGGGTGTGTTCACACATGCAGATTTTCTTCAGGTTTTCCACTGTGGGTTTAGCCGCAGCAATTTTCCACATTAAAATCAATGAGTAGGAATGAAATCTACTGCAGATTTTTTGCTACAAAAATCCGCCATGACTAATCCCACAGAACATCTGCCCATGTGAATGGTACCCTTAAAATGTTACTACCATATGTAAAAACCCACTAATACTCATGACCGCAACGGGTCTCAGGAAGAAGACCTGGCGCAATCTAAACTTTTGATATGTGTCTGAATGACATTTGTGGTTACAAATGACACTAACACTTTAACCCCTTAAGGACTGAGCATTTTTCCGTTTTTGCACTTTCGTTTTTTTCCTCCTTACGTTTTAAAAATCATAACCCTTTCAATTTTGCACCTAAAATCCATATGAGGGCTTATTTTTTGTGCCACTAATTCTACTTTGTAATGACATCAGTCATTTTACCCAAAAATCGACGGCAAAACGGAAACAAAAAAAAAACGTGCAACAAATTTTAAGAAAAAACGCCATTTTGTAAATTTTGGGGGCTTCCGTTTCTAGGCAGTACATTTTTCGGAAAAAATGACACCTTATCATTATTCTGTAGGTCCATACGGTTAAAATGATACCCTACTTATGTAGGTTTAATTTTGTTGTACTTCTGGAAAAAATCATAACTACATACAGGAAAATTTATATGTTTTAAAATTGTCATTTTCTGACCCCTATAGCTTTTTTATTTTTCCACGTATGGGGGTGGAAAGAGGGCTAATTTTTGGCGCCGTGATCTGAAGTTTTTAGTTTTTGTATTGATCGGACTTTTGGATCACTTTTTATTCATTTTTTTCATGATATAAAAAAGTGACCTAAAATATGTTATTTTGGACTTGGAATTTTTTTGCGCGTACGCCATTGACCGTGCGGTTTAATTAACAATATATTTTTATAATTCGGACATTTCCACACGCAGTGATACCCCATATGTTTATTTTTATCTACACTGTTTTTTTTTTTTTTTATGGGAAAAGGGGGTGATTAAAACTTTTATTAGGGAAGGGGTTAAATGATCTTTAGTCACTTTTTTTTTCCCCCACTTTTTTTTGCAATGTTATAGCTCCCTTAGGGTGCTATAACACTGCACACACTGATCTTTTTACATTGATCATTGTTATCCCTTAGGATAACATTGCTCAATGATTCTGGCGCTTGACTGCTCATGCCTGGTTTTTTAGGCACTGAGCAGTCATTCGGCGATCGGACACCAGGAAGCAGGTAGGGGGACCCTCCTCGTGTCCTACAGCTGTTCGATACGCTGCGATTTCACAGTGGCGGTCCTGAACAGCCCCCTGAGCTATCCGGGAGCAGTTTAGTTTCACTTTGGAAAGGGTTAATAGCACGCGGCACAGCGATCAGTGCCATGGGCTATTAGCCACGGGTCCTGGCCGTTGCTAGGTGCCGGGCCTGACCCGCTATGATGCGGGGCCACTCCATGGCCCCGCGTTATAGAAAGGGAGTGGAATCAGGGCGTACAGGTATGCCCTGCGTCCTTAAAGAGTTAAAGTGTACCTGTCATTAACAAAAAATGTTGATTTAATGTAGATAATACCATTATATGTATACATTGATTACATTTATTTTATATTTTTGGGTAAAAAAATGAGGAGACCAGATACAGGAAGTGAGGGAAGGAGAAGCAGGGCTCCGTGCAGGCTCCTGTATTGTCAGTTATCATCTGTGTGAGCCAGGAGCTTGTTACAGAGCCCCAGTATACAGAGCCCTGCCTGTCCTCCGTGTACAGAGCCCTACATATAATGGTATTATCTGTTTTTGTTAACAACAGGTACACTTTCAAATCTAATTTCTCATTTTTACTTTTACTTTCAGATAACACATACAATAAAAATGAATAAAATATGATATACACTGTGTTATTTGTAGGTTAAAATAAAATGTAAATATGTGATTTTCTGAGTGCGTGTTCATAGAATTAAATTGACTCAATTGTTTGTGTTTCTGAGGTTAGACAAAGCTAGTTCACCCGGTCATTTGTGAGGCAGGGATTTTTATTTATTTCTAGTTTTTTTGTTAAAGTGTAGACATATCAAAAGGTTTTTATCGTTTGGGGTCTGAGTGATATGTACACTTTAAGTGACTGGAATAATAAATTGTTCTTGTACAGTCACGGACGTAAATGTTGGCACCCCTGAAATTTTCCAAGAAAATGAAGTATTTCTCACAGAGAAGGATTGCAGTAACACGTGTTTTGCTATACACATGTTTATTCCGTTTGTGTGTATTGGAACTAAGCAAATTGGGCAAAATGTCCCACCAAACTCCAAAAATGGGCTGGACAAAATTATTGTCACCCTTTCAAAATTGTGGAAAAATAGGATTGTTTGAAGCACGGGATGCACCTTTAAACTCACCTGGGGCAAGTAACAGGTGTGGGCAATATAAAAATCACACCTGAAAGCAGATAAAAAGGAGAGAAGTTCACTTAGTCTTTGCATTGTGTGTCTGTGTGTGCTACACTAAGCATTGACAACAGAAAGAGAAGAGAACTGTCTGAGTACTTGAGAACCAAAATTGTGAAAAAAAATCAACAATCTCAAGGTTACAAATCCATCTCCAGAGATCTAGATTTGCCTTTTTCCACAGTGCGCAACATTATCAAGAAGTTTGTAACCCATGGCACTGTAGCTAAACTCCCTGGGCATGGACGGAAGAGAAAAATTGATGAAAGGTGTCAACGCAGGATAGTCTGGATGGTGGATAAGCAGCCCCAAACAAGTTCCAAAGATATTCAAGCTGTCCTGCAGGCTCAGGGAGCATCAGTGTCAGCGCAAACTATCCATTTCCATTTAAATGAAATGAAACGCTATGGCAGGAGACCCAGGAGGATCCCACTGCTGACACAAAGACATAGAAAGCAAGACTACATTTTGCCAAAATGAACTTGAGTAAGCCAAAATCCTTCTGGGAAAACGTGGTATAGAACATCATTCTATTGCTTACTGAAAACGAAATGAGGCCTACAAAGAAAATAATACAGTATCTACAGTGAAATATGGTGGAGGTTCAATGATGTTTTGGGGTTGTCTTGCTGCCTCTGGCACTGGGTGCCTGGAATGTGTGCAAGGCATCATGAAATTGGAGGATTACCAATGGATTTTGGTAGGGATTGACCGATTATCGGTTTGGCCGATATTATCAGCCGATAATCACAATTTTGGGCATTATCGGTATCGGCAATTACCTTGCCGATAATGCCCCACCCCCCACCGCACTGCCCCGGCCAGAGCCCACCGCCGCCGCTGCCCCATTGCTTCCCCGGTTTTATAATTACCTGTTCCCGGGGTCTGCGTTACTTCTGTCTTCTGCGCTTTCCTGCGTTACGCTGTGCAATGACGAGTGATGTCTTCAATGCAACGTCACCGTCAGTGCGCACAGTGACAGCTCAGGATACCGCCGAGGCCAGAAGTAGCGTGGACCACGGGCCCCGGTAACAGGTAATTATAAAACCGGGGATGGGGGAGGCAATGGGGCAGCGACAGTGGTTAAACTCAGGAAAGGCAGGGGGAGAGAAGCTGGTGGTGGCAGCAGTCTCTGGCCCTGAAAAAGCCGCTGCAGTTCATTGATTTAAAGCGCCCGCTTTAAATCATTGATCTGCAGCGGCTTCTGTAGGGGTGGGGGAATGGTGAAATAGCTGATAACTTATACCGGAATATCCGTATAAGTTATCGGCTATCTGCCGGAAAGTCCACAGATTATAGGTATCGGCCCTAAAAATCAGTCCAGTGTCAGAAAGCTGGGTTTGTGTCCGAGCTCTTGGGTCTTCCAGCAGGACAATTACCCCAAACATACGCCAAAAAGCTCCCAAAAATGGATGGCAACAAAGCGCTGGAGAGTTCTGAGGTAGCCAGCAAGGAGTCCATATCTAGATCCCATTGAACACCTGTGGAGAGATCTTAAAATTGCTGTTGGGAAAAGGCGCCCTTCCAATAAGAGAGACCTGGAGCAGTTTGCAAAGGAAGAGTGGTCCAACATTCCGGCTGAGAGGTGTAAGAAGCCTATTGATGGTTATAGGAAGTGACTGATTTCAGTTATTTTTTCCAAAGGGTCTGCAACCAAATGTTAGGTTAAGGGTGCCAATAATTTTGTCCAGCCCATTTTTGGAGCTTGATGTGACATTATGTCTAATTTACTTTTTTTCCTAACTTTTTTGGTTTAGTTCCAATACACACAAAGCGGATAAAAACATGTGTATAGCAAAACATGTGTTACTGCAATCCTTTTCTGTGAGAAATACTTCATTTTTCTTGAAAAATTTCAATGTGCCAACATTTACGGCCATAACTGTATATGTTTATGCTGTGTGTGCGCAGTGTATGTCATATGAATAAAAACGGCAAACCCTTCAGCCATGTCCACTCACGTGCCTTAGTTGTACTTTAAGGGGTACTTAAATCAACTGGTGCCAGAAAGTTAAACAGATTTGTAAATTACTTCTATTAAAAAAATCTTAATTCTTCCAGTACTTATTAGCTGCTGAATACTACAGAGGAAATTCTTTTCTTTTTGGAACACAGAGCTCTCTGCTGACATCTCTGTCCATTTTAAGAAAATCCCCATAGAAAACATATGCTGCTCTGAACAGTTCCTAAAATGGACAGATGTCAGCAGAGAGCACTGTGCTCGTGATGTCAGCAGACAGCTCTGTGTTCCAAAAAGAAAATAATTTCCTCTGTAATATTCAGCAGCTAATAAGTACTGGAAGGATTAAGAATTTTTTAATAGAAGAAATATACAAATCTGTTTAACTTTCTGGCACCAGTTGATTAAAAAAAAAAGTTTTCCACCGGAGTACCCCTTTTTAATGCATATTTCCTTTTTTTTTTTCTAAGGATGTGCCAATACCATTTTGGTAAAGTAAAGTCTCCAGATAGCTGTCCCCTATATGAAAGCCCTCATATAAGCTATGTAGATAGTAGGTAACCCCCCTATTAGCTTGGTAGTTTGTCTCCATAATAGCTTGTAGGTATTAGATAGCCTCCCGTATTAGCTAGGCAGGAAAGCAGCAGTTTCTTTTATAGTAGTAAACAGTTTACTCCCCATACCTAAATTCTGCTGGTCTTCTTCCCCTGTCTGCTCAGCACGGCCTTTTCTTTCCTCTTCCTCTGCGCTCTGGCGTCTGATGACATCACTCGTGTGCCGGAGCGCAGGGTAAGATCTTGTCCTCTTGTGTTTTGCTGGCAGGCACAAGAGATATCAACAGGGTGAGAAGTCAATGGCTCTTCAGCTTGTCAAACTTCCCACTGAGTGCCACATTTAACTGTTGGCGCATCATTAGGAAGCATTTGCAGTTAAATGCGTGACATGTGGGTGCTGTTCCGGGACGACAGGACATCAGGCAAAAAATGGGACGGTTGGGAGCTCTGCCTGCCGGCGGGGTTCCCGCCGGCAGTTATCTGATAAGGTATCTGGGACATTTGCACAAGTATAAGTACTCATGCAAATGTCCAGTATCGGTCCTAATCTGGACATCCCTATTTTTTTCTATTGTACTATGTAACATATTTATTCTTTTCTAGCTTCTGTACCATCTCCAAGTTGTAATGGATCAAGTACCACAGTGAACTGGTTGTCTAGTCTGGAATCCTTTGATGCTGGGACACAAATTGTGAGTGAAATTAGAATATTAAAGGGGAGGAAATATCTGAAATATAGAGTCACTGAGTTTCTACCTGTGTTGTTCCTTCCTGATCCATTTTGCCCCACCTTGGCAAATATCTTTATTCATATCGTCCCTCACGACAGCACCACATGAGATTGCCCCCTATCTGCATAGGAACAGGAAGCACCAGAGAGGTTAAAAGGCCCCTCCCTCCATACTCCCTCAGTTTTTCTTGTTCCTATGGAGCAGGGGTGCAGAGAGGTCTGTACCTGTGTTTTTTTGTGGGCTGTAGGTGGTGGAGCTCAGGCGTGGGGAGCCGGTCGCCGTTGGCCTCCCTCTCCATTATCCCGTAACGGGTTTGCGGACTGTTTCTGCTGGTACCTCCCGATCCCGCTCTCTGTTCCTTGAGGCGCTCCAGGAGTTTATGCAGGGGACCTAATTTAGCTGGCCGGCCGCTGGTGCCCTGGTTCCCCTGGTCGCTTTCGGGTTTTGCCAGTGGAGACGTTATGCGTGTGCAGGTGACGTCACGTGCACGTCCTCTGTGATTGGCCAAAGACCAAATTCGAACCGTGGGACATATAAGGAAGCCCAGGTCTATCCAACATCCTCTGGATCACCTTGGATAGTTCGGTCTGTGCCCGCTTTATATCTCTGGAGTGCACAGGACCCAGAGGTGGGGGAATTATATTTTATAATTCCCTGTTCTTATAGGTTCCCTTCTTTCCTTTCAGGGAGACAAGGAGGCCCTGAAGAAATCTAAGGATAAAGAACCTTAAAGGGGTACTCCGGTGGAAGAGGAAATTATTTTCTTTTTGAATTTCTTTTTTATCTTGTCCACAGTGCTCTTGCTGACACCTCTGTCTGCGTCAGGAACTGTCCAGAGCAGCATAGGTTTGCAATGGGGATTTTCTCCTGCTCTGGACAGTTCCTGATACAGGCATCAGGTGTCAGCAGAGAGCACTGTGGACAAGACAAAAAAGAAATTCAAAAAGTAAAGAATTTCCTCTGTAGCATACAGCTGCTAAAAAGTACTGGAAGGGTAAAGATTTTTTTTTTTATCGAAATCATTTACAAATCTGTTTAACTTTCTGGCACCAGTTGATTTAAAAAAAGTTGATTTTCCACCGGAGTACCCCTTTAACCCCTTACGGACCCTGCCAATTTTCACTGTAGGACACGGCCATTTTTTGCACATCTGACCACTGTCACTTTAAGCATTAATAACTCTGGGATGCTCTTACCTTTCATTCTGATTACGAGATTGTTTTTTCCTGACATATTCTACTTTATGTTAGTGGTAAAATTTTGTTGATACTTGCATCATTTCTTGGTGAAAAATTGAAAAATTTGATGAAAAACTTTGAAGCTCTCTGCTTATAAGGAAAATGAATATTCCAAATAAATTATATATTGATTCACGTATACAATGGGGGAGATTTATCAAAACCTGTCCAGAGGAAAAGTTGCTCATTTGCCCATAGCAACCAATCACATTGCTTCTTTCATTTTGCAGAGGCCTTGTTAAAAATGAAAGAAGCGATCTGATTGGTTGCTATGGGCAACTGGGCACATTTTCCTCTAAACAGGTTTTGATAAATCTCCCCCAATATGTCTACTTTAGGATTACATCATAAAGTTGACATGTTTTTACTTCTGGAAGACATCAGAGGGCTTCAAATTTCAGCAGCAATTTTCAAATTTTTCACAAAATTTTCAAAATTGAAATTTTTCAGGGACCAGTTCTGTTTTGAAGTGGATTTGAAGGGCCTTCATATTAGAAATACCCCATAAATGACCCCATTATAAAAACTGCACCCCTCAGAGTATTCAAAATGACATTCAAAAGGTTTGTTAACCCTTTAGGTGTTTCACAGGAATAGCAGCAAATTTAAGGAGAAATTCAAAATCTTCATTTTTTTACACTCTCATGTTCTTGTAGACTCAGTTATTGAATTTTTACAAGGGGTAAAAGGAGAGAAATCTTCCTAAAATGTGTAACCCAATTTCTCTCGAGTAAGAAAATACCTCATATGTGTATGTCAAGTGTTCGGCGGGTGCAGTAGAGGGCTCATAAGGGAAGGAGCGACAGTGGGATTTTGGAGAGTGAATTTGTCTGAAATGGTCTTTGGGGGGCATGTCACATTTAGGAAGCCCCTATGGTGCCAGAACAGCAAAAAAAAAACACATGGCATACTATTTTGGAAATTACACCCCTCAAGGCACGTAACATGGGGTCCAGTGAGCCTTAACACCCCACGGGTGTTTGACGACTTTTCGTTAAAGTTGGATGTGTAAATAATATTTTTTTTTTTCACTAAAATACTAGTTTTCCCTCGAATTTAAAAATTTTACAAGGGATAATAGGACAAAATTCCCCCCAAAATTTGGTCACATGTGGGTATTCCTTTTTTTGCGTTTTATGTCAGAACCGCTGTAAAATCAGCCACCCCTGTGCAAATCACCAATTTAGGCCTCAAATGTACATAGTGCGCTTTCACTCCTGAGCCTTGTTGTGCATCCGCAGAGCATTTTACGCCCACATATGGGGTATTTCCATACTCAGGAGAAATTGCGTTACAAATTTTGGGGGTCTTTTTTTCCTTTTAACTCTTGTGAAAATAAAAAGTATGGGGCAACACCAGCATGTTATTGTAAATTTTTTTTATTTTTTTACACTAACAAGCTGGTGTAGCCCCCAACTTTTCCTTTTCATAAGGGGTAAAAGGAGAAAAAGACCCCCAAAAATTGTAGTGAAATTTCTCCCAAGTACGGAAATACCCCATATGTGGCCCTAAACTGTTTCCTTGAAATACGACAGGGCTCTGAAGTGAGAGAGCTCCATGCGCATTTGAGGACTAAATTAGGGATTGCGTAGGGGTGGACATAGGGGTATTTTACGCCAGTGATTCCCAAACAGGGTGCCTCCAGCTGTTGCTAAACTCCCAGCATGCCTGGACAGTCAGTAGCTGTCCGAAAATGCTGGGAGTTGTTGTTTTGCAACAGCTGGAGGCTCCGTTTTGGAAACAATGCCATACAATACGTTTTTCATTTTTATTGGGGGGGACAGTGTAAGGGGGTGTATATGTTGTGTTTTACCCTTTATTATGTGTTAGTGTAGTGTTTTTAGGGCACATTCGCACTGGCGGGTTACGGTGAGTTTGCGCTGCGTCGAAAAATTTGCTGCAGCTCAAACTTCAAGCAGGAAACTTACTGTAAACCTGCCCGTGTGAATGTACCCTGTACGTTCACATGGGGGGGGGGGGGGGGGGGGGGCAAACCTCCAGCTGTTTCAAAACTACAACTCCCAGCATGTACTGACAAACCGTGCATGCTGGGAGTTGTAATTTTGCAACAGCTGGAGGCACACTGGTTGGAAAACCTTCAGTTAGGTTCTGTTACCTAACTCAGTATTTTCCAACCAGTGTGTCTCCAGCTGTTGCAAAACTACAACTCCCAGCATGTACTGATCGCCTAAGGGCATGCTGGGAGATGTAGTTATACAACAGCTGGAGGTGCACAACTACAACTCCCAGCATGCCGAGACAGCTGTTTGCTGTTTGGGCATGCTGAGATTTGCAGTTTTGCAACATCTGGAGGGCTACAGTTTTTAGAGTCCACTGCACAGTGATCTCCAAACTGTGGCCCTCCAGATGTTGCAAAACTACAAATCCCAGCATGCTCATGTGGTGCTGTTGTGATGGGCTCATAAAAAAATGAATTATCGGTAAGCAATGTTTCCGACTTTCAGCTCTCCTGGCCTGATTGCAGGATTTGGAAAAGCCAAAAGCTGGGACATATTGCAATTTATGTAACTCCCATTGACTGCTCCAAGTAGGCCAGAGGAGCCGGAAAAAGCTATTTGCTGAAGTGGGACAATCCATTTAAGAGGTGCCATAGCCCTTTTATTTGGAAAAGTAGTAAGCAGTCACTTTGCTAAATCAATAGTTTAAAGAAGAAAGTATTGTAAGGGCACATAATAGTAATGCACGTGCGTGTGCTTTCAACACCTGCACACTATACTATACTGCGTTTTCTCAGAATGTATTTATCAGGAACAGAGTTCATTCAGGTCTATATTCTTCACTTCTCTTATTCAATAATGTATTGTTTGTTACTTCCAACTCTCCATACATACCAGCATATAGAAGGTTTCTGATATTGTTATATGTAAACAGTCATGAGTGTAACTACAAGGGTAGCTGGTGCTGGGGGCCTCTCTCTACTCAGGTTTCGTTATTGATAATTGTGGATGATCTTAAGGGGATGGAGAAAATTTTGAAAATGAGAAAAAACAGGAAACAATGGAGGATAAAGTACTAGAAGTCCTATCCTTATTTGCTGCTGAAGATTGTCATGGTAAAGAGGGGTGCCTTTCTAAGTTTTGCTTGGTGGGCCCACAGTTCCTTGTTTGGCTGTGTTCACATGTACATTGTGGTTTCATTTATATATGACTGATAACATCTACGCCTGACACAGCTTATTGTTGGGTTCTGTCTTGGTATCCATTGTGCTGGCAAGAAGGGTTGTGCTACCTGAAGCGCTATGTCTGTAAAGTGTGGTGGAATTTCCGATAAGCCTCAGATTGTACAATCCATTAATTCCTCTGCTCTTTTGCACTACATTTGCAGGTTATATCTAAAATTATGGTGACTTACAGAAAGAATCTTACCTTATGTTCAGGCAATGAAACAAACTGCTGCCAAGAGGATAAGTGCGTTGTGGAAACCCTTCAAGTCACCGCCTGTGAGAATCAACGGACCATTGCCAGCATGGTTATGCATGCAGAAATTTTTATCAATACCACTTTTGTAGGAATTGTTTCAGGTAAGGGACTATTCAATGGGATTGTGGGATGTCATGGCATAGTAAAGTACCATATGTCGGGGAATATCTTCGACACTAGGGCCTAATATGTCAAATACATCATCTCCCTAAGGCCTCCATTTTGTCAGAGGATAGATAATAATACCATAACTCAATTATGTATTATTAATTATGGTCAACAAAAAATTATAAAAATATTAGGACCATTGAATGAATTGACAAAAATATACAAACAATGAAATTTACCTATCTGGACCAGACTATTTACCCAGATATGAGTTCAAGGAAGTAGTGGTAGAAGTAACTTTTGCAAGATAATAAAATAACAAAGTTATTATAAAAATGATATGCAGGTTTATTGGTTATAATTGATTAACATAAATGAGTAATATATACACATACCATGATATAAGAGTGTATATATAAAGAATATGAAACATTGATACATGAATGCCTTTAGTTAGTAACATCAAACATAGAAGTTGAAAAAGTAGTCCAGCACTGTACTTGTAGTGCAATTTCTCTTTATTCAGGAATGTATTCACAACAGGCAGAAAACAGAGTAAAAGCTTTATAACCTACACACAGCTCGCTCCCCCCGCCTGCGCAGGCGCAATGAGGAGGTGGGCGGTGGGAGCGAGCGCTTGCCAGGATAACAGGCTGCGGCGCGCACTGGGGATAAGCTAAGATGCACATGCGCTGGGACCTGTGTGTCAATCACACAGCGGTCCCAGCGCTGACGTGCAGGGGATAGGCGTGTCAGCGGCGGGGCATAGCGAACCTTGCGCCACACCTATCAGGCTGCCTTGTGCGGCTGCTATCAAACAACGTTTTTTGGGGGATAAATGCAGAGAGAACTAAGGTAAAAACACTGCTGTAGACACAATCTGAACACAGTACAAAGGCTGTGTGTAGGTTATAAAGCCCCAAGTTCATGACAGTTACACTTTAATCATAGAGTAGAGAAAAGTGCAGGGAAGGAAGGGGTGAGCTATAGCACGCTGTTACTCTGTAACATCAAACTTGGTTAGTTCAGATATCATTATTCCTCTAGGGAATTAGTATGTCATGTGGTGGAGCAAAGAAAGTTCCCATAGACTAAGCTATATGCAATATGTGAATGCATTAATCTGCAGTATAAGGAGGAGTGGTATGTACCTAACTTTACCATTTCAATATGAAGATTATATGAAGCCAGTTCTGCTCATCTACATGATATAATTCCATCCAGATTATAAATGAGGTAACTTAATCAAATAAGAATCCTGTGTATCTTACCGAGAGTATGCATAGTTGCACTTCTGGATAAAGAAAGATGGCTGCCTGGGGTCCATGGAAATGCCTTTAGTCATAACAAGTCATCAGAGAAGAGAGAACTATGGGAAAAAAATTTCACCCTGACTTTTCATGGCTCATCCTCTTCAGGTAGCTTCTAGGAACTTCTGCGAGGAATCTTGTAATGCCTCCTTTTGTGTCTACCCCTTTTAGGGTGCGTTCACACGGCTGTCTGTCCCCTTCCTGTTCTACTCCCGTTAAAGTATAAAAACAAAGTTACAAAAAAAAAAGGACACAAACAGATGTTATTTCAAAACTATCCGTTTGCCATAGACTTCAATCTTAAAATGATGATGTCCGTTTTTTTCTTCAATTATTATTATTTTTTTTTTTACGGGAGAAAAAATACGGCCGTTTTTTTTTTGTCGTCAAAAGAACCCAGAAATGAGTGCAGAAAGATGCAAACGGATGTAAAAGGATTGTAAAAAAAAAAAAAAAAAAAAAAAACTGACATGATTGGGATTTTTTTTATACCAGTTTTTAATCCGTTTACAGCCTGCAAAAACGGAACCTGAACGGGGATAAAAAAAACAGGGACAGAGACTGCGTGAATGCACCCTTAGCTTGTTTCTTATCTTAAGCATCCACCCAAAAAAATATAAGATCATCCAGTGATGACTGGGTGGGTGTGAGTAGATGTAGATCAGGGTCTAGTCACATGACATGACAGCTAATCATTAATTAACTATAACTGGTATAAAAAATATGAGTGCCATGTGACTATATTATGGCCATTATATCACCAGTACAATCTTTTAAATATCCTTGTCTTTCTAACCCAATACAAGTAGCCATGGATTACCTTCTCAGCCATCTCAAAAAGATACTATTCACTATAGACTAATAAAACCCTATGCTATCTAAATGCCCATGTATCCAGACCATATATCCAGTCTCTTGCCTAAGGTATGTAGATCAATATATAGTCATCATAACTATTATATGATAATATAGCAGAACAATACTAATGGACACTAACTATAATTAGTATAAGATAGCTATCTTTAAATATTTGACTATACCAACATTCCACTGCTAGTTTGAATGATACACCTAAAGACTGCTCAGTGTGTACAGAGCTGATCCCACCACTAGAGTCATATAATAAGACAATGGGTTTCACAATCAAAGGCTTACACACTATAACTCTGGTTCTTAAAAAATACCTGTCACCAAATAAACTGTTCTAAACTAACTAAAGCTATGTTCCCTAACTACTCCTAACACCCCTCCAGCCCTTTTTTTTCAGAGCTTTAAAAAGCTGTGTATCATACCTTTTATTCTTGCTCACATAGTGCAATTTCCCAGCAGGAGAAAGTGGGCTTTTCCCAGCAGGCATGACATCACTGAAGTCTGCTGGAGGACCACTTCCGCCCACACATGGTTGCAGTGCTGTGTTGAATAGAAGAGCTCAAGCTCTGCATGTTTCAGTCTGTGTTGCTATCAGTGAGGCTCTCCTGCAGCTTTCTGTCTGTGCAGCTTTCTGTGAGAATCTGTGGAGCTTTCACTTTCTGTGCAGCTATAAAATCAAGCTCAGTGCAGAGAAACACTTCCTGAGTTTTGACTCCTGCCAGGCTGAGAGGAGACCGAACTCGCTGTATTAATTGTGGCAGGGAACAGGACAGAACCACCTAGTGGCCGTCTATTACACTTTAAACATATTTATGTTGATAATTTTAAAAGCAAGTGAATGGGAAGGTGTCTGCTAATTACACAAGAACACTATATTAAAAGTTTTTTTTGGTGACGGGTACTCTTTAAGACTTGGCAAACATCATGCCTATTGTGTTAATACCCAAACTAACACAGTCCAGATTCAAAGATCATACAGGTATTGTCTATGGTTTTTCTCTGGTACACCTTCTGTTTATCTCAAGCATTCCACTCTGTATGATGTGTTTTTCTCAAACACACTTCCCATGACCTGGGGGAATGAAAGTGAATCATTTTGATTCAAGATGGACACTTTACACTATATTGTACCTCTCATATTATAACTCTGATTTTATTGGTACAAATAGCCTGACACTTATTACTTGTACACTGTACATACATGTAAGTAAAAATAATTACTAAAAAACAAATTAGAAATTTGACAAGGTAACAGCAAGTGCAATATGGACCCAAGTAGGGCTGGGCGGTATACCGGTTCATACCAAATACCGAATTTTTTGGGCTGCACGAAATGAATTTTCCCCCATACTGCAATACCGGTTGGGCCCCTTCCCCTCAGGAATGTATTATCAGCCCAGCGCAGCGCTGTCCCCACATCGGGGAACTAATCCTATGTTACCCGCCAGCGCTGTTCTGCTCCCCCCCCAATTAATTATCAGCCCAGCGGGGTACTACTCACATATGTCACCCCAAGCACTGTCCTCCTCCTCTTTGTTGGGGGCCGCCAGGCGCTGGAACTCTATACTGTACGCCAGTGGTCTCCAACCTGCAGACCTCCAGATGTTGCAAAACTACAACTCCCAGCAAAACTACAACTCACAGCCGTTGGCTGTCCGGGCATGCTTGGAGTTTAGTTTTGCAACAGCTGGAGGTCCGCAGGTTTGAGACCACTGCTGTACGCTGTATCCCTATGCCCAGGCTGCAAAAGATAAAGAAAATAAACTTTCACTTACCTACGTCGGCCACACGCTGGGGACGGGAACGTCGGACAGCCGTCAGCCTATCACCGACCGCAGCGATGTTCCGCCCCGGCCAGTGATAGGCTGAGCCCACTGTCATGTAAGGAGCTCTGGACGGCTTCTTACGTGACAGTGGGCTCAGCCTATCACTGGCCGGGGCGGGACATCGCTGCGGTCGGTGATAGGCTGACTGTTGTCCTACGTGCCAGTCCCAAGGAACAGTGTGTGGCCGACGTAGGTAAGTTAAAGTTTATTTTCTGTATCTTTTGCAGCCCGGGCATAGGGATACAGTGTACAGCAGTGGTCTCAAACCTGCGGACCTCCAGCTGTTGCAAAACAACAACTCCCAACATACCCGGACAGCCATTGGCTGTCCGGGCATGCTGGGAGTTGTAGTTTTACAGCAACTGGAGGTCCGCAGGTTGGAGACCACTGGCGTACAGTCAGTTCCATCGCCGGTGGCCCCCAACAAAGAGGAGGAGGGCAGTGCTTGAAGGTGACATATGTGAGGGGGGGGGGGGGGGCAGAACAGCGCTGGCGAGTCACATGATTTGGGTGTGTGTGTGTGTGTGTGAAAGTACCGTTATATACCGTGGAACCGCCGTAAGTTAAAAAAAATACTGTGATACACATGTTTGGTCAAACCGCCCAGCCCTAGACGCAAGTCGCGTGCATCTAATGTCTCCAAATGACAGCATTGTAGATCAGTTTAATTCTGTCAGTTCTTGTCATTACACCTGAAGTTAGGCCAGGACTTGGCCACAAAAATTGTATCTGTATTACACTCATGTGAAACCAGGCTTACTCAGAAATAAGTGTCCAAAATACAACCTATCCATATACCCTGACAGAGCAAAAAATTCAAGTCCTGCTATGAATTTATAAAGCTGATATTCAAAATGTGTGTATATGTTTAAGGCCCATTTACACGGGCAAATTTTTAGGTTTATGAGCGTTCCAAAAACCATTTTTTTACCCCTAATAGTCGACCAGTACAAAGGGGCCAGCTATCAACAGGAAAATGAGCAAATCCTTGTGTGCCACCTTCTTGCATCTTTTGTGCAGCCAATAGTCATTTCTATCGGCCGCCCATCATCCTGTGTAAGCAGGCGGTGTGCGGCTGATCATGAGGATCTTTATGGGACAATCTAGGGATTGTCCATGAGGCGTGGCCGTGTGGCTGATCAGGCCTTGTAAACGATTGCCTATCACAGAGATCAGCACTCTGTACTACTTCAAGTTGCCCCTTCTAAAATGGCTTGAATACTTTTACCTAGGTCAGTGTTTCCCAACCAGGGGCTTCCAGCTGTGGCAAAACTTCAACTTCTAGCATGCCTGGACAGCCTTGGGCTATCCGGGCATGCTGGGAGTTGTAGTTTTGCAGCAGCTGTAGGCACCCTAGTTGGGAAACACTGACCTAGAAGTTTACTAGACACTTTTTTTTTTTTTACAGATAATAAAACTGTGATACCAAACCAAGTGTACCAACCACTAGGACCCTGTCCCTGTAATCTTACGGCTGGGACTTGTGATGTCCGCTGCTGCTGTGATCAGGTAACTTATTTGCTGCTTCTTGTATTTTGTGTTACATGCTTTCAAGCTTAATGTTCCCTAAAGAAAAAAAAGATATGTATGGAATAAAATATAACATCTGCAGCCTTGAATCCTTCCTGTGAAGCAGACCTTTTACATATGGCCGGGTTAATTTATTAGTATGGCTGTGACTAATTGAATAACAGAATTCTAGATATCACAGGGCAAGCACCTTTTATCTCCCGGTATTCAGGTCTGCAATATCTATGCTTGATATGAGCTAATCTTAGATTAGGTTTACACGGCCCAAAATGTGCGCAAGGTCTGCCAGGAAAACGCGAGCAGACATTCCGCACAGACATTTGAATGATTAGGCAGGCGTTAGGACAGCTTGGAAGGGACTGCATTTCCGAGCGGAATCCACAGAAAGAATAGACAAGTGTATTCTTTCTGTGGACACCAGAACCTGGATTTCCTCCTGTGCACAGTTTAGCATAATCTCATTGAAATCAATGGGACTCTGCAGCAGCGGAATGTCTGTGCCGAATATTCCTGCAGAATTCCGCAGGGACATTCCGCTGTATGAACTTACCCTAACACTTCACAACCCTTGATACTGAGAGAATGAAGGGGTTTGTCATACAATAATGTCATTGCTGCATGCTGGTCTACATCTTGATTTAAAGGGGTACTCCGCTGCTCAGCGTTTGGAACAAACTGTTCCCGAACACTGGCACCGGGAGCTCGTGACGTCATAGCCCCACCCTCTCATGACATCACACCCCGCCCCCTCAATCCAAGTCTATGGGAGGGGGCGTGACACCCCTCCCATAGACTTACATTGAGGGGTCGGGGCGTGATGTCTTGAGGGGGCTGGGCTATGACGTCACGAGCTCCCGATGCTGGCTCCAGCATTCAAAACAGTTTGTTCCACATGCTGAGCAGCGGAGTACCCCTTTAATGTCAGCTATCAGTCTTGAAGTTGTATAATGGTATTTATTTATTTTTTTAGTTATCTCAGAAGGGTTCAGAGGTTTCTGTTTACAAATAATTTGAAATAACTATAAATTAACATTAAAAAAGTTCTATTCTATTCCCTAATATCTTTAACAGGAGTGTAGCACAAGCATGAAAGAGCTTTTTAATGGCTACTGTTACTCTGGTGTTTTCGGTGGAAATGTCTCTCCACCTTTTGACCAGCTTTGTAGTGTTCAGGAAAAGAACCGTGCCCCTGACTGGTTTCCATTCCTGTGCGTCCAGTCTTCCATGGACAATTCCCCATTTCTGGGCAATTTCTACCAGGGGTACACTGGGTAAGTTTCCATCTATTCTTGCACAGTGAAAGGGTTTGTCTGCTTTATTTGTCCCCTCTCTATATGAATGGAGACCCTAGCATAGTGCCTCTCTGTATTATCCTGCTACAAATAGAAGCTGTCTGTGGAGGTCCTGGCCGAATGAATTCATTGGGTGCTGCATCCATTTATCTGTTGGCATAAGCGAAACATCACTGCTTTCTTGGGAACAGATAATAACAAGGATACACTTTAGGAACTGTATGACCAGGCTGCCTGCAGATATCCCTATTATCTGATCACTACCACGGTTTAGGCTGCTTTCCACTATAAAAATGCACCCGTTATGAATGCTGTTATAAAAAGTGGGGAAATTGGCAGTTATACGGCCGGTACAAAATCACTAATGGCCATTAGAAAATCCCATTATAGTCCATGAGATTTTTCTAATAGCCGTTTTAACCGTTATCGCCCATTATTAATAACGACCGGTATTTTATGACGGGAAATGAACAGGAGAAATAGTGCATGCACTAATTCTCCCGTTACTATCGCCCGTCACAAAATAACAGCTGTTATTAATAACGGGCGATAACGGTTAAAGCGGCTATTAGAAAAATCTCATGGACTATAATGGGATTTTCTAATGGCCATTAGTGATTTTGTACCGGCCGTATAACTGCCGATTTCCCCACTTTTTATAACCGCATTCATAATGGGTGCATTTTTGTAGTGTGAAAGCCCCCTTACATGTATTTAACTAAAATGGACATAAAGCCTATATTATTTCTTATAAATTGTTTCTTTTCTTGACTTTACACAGATCACCCTCCCAGACTTTATCTTTTGATGTAAGCTTCCAGTCTATTTATCAAAATTCCCTCAATGGTTATAAACAAGGAGATCCGATATTAAGAGATCTAAATGGGTTCAATGAATATCTCACAATTCCACAGGTACTACTTTGCTCTGGTGTAAATGTGTTTTAACCCCTTAAGGACCTTGCCAATTTTATTTACGCCTTCTAAAAATCATAACTCTTATATTTTTCATCCATAGACCCATATGAGGGCTTGTTTTTTGCGCGACCAGTTGTCCTTTGTAATGTCGTCACTCATTTTACCATAAAATGTATGGCGCAACCCAAAAAAAAACTATTTGTGTGGGGAAATTGAAAAGAAAACCGCAAGTTTGCAAATTTTGGAAGGTTTCGTTTTTAGGCTGTACAATTTAGGGTAAAAATTAAATGTTATCTTTCTTCTGTGGGTCAATACGATTAAAATGATTCCCATGATTACATACTTTTCTATTATTGTATTGCTTTAAAAAAATCGCAAACCTAATTAGTACGTTTAAAATCCCCCTATTTTGACGACCTAGAACTTTTTAAATTTTTCATCTAAGTGGCGGTATGAGGGCGCATTTTTTCGCCATGATCTGTATTTTTTATTGATACCAATTTGTGTATATAAAACTTTTATTTATTTATTTATTTTTTTAATAAAATGTGACAAAAAACACCAATTTTACACTTTTTGGGGGGTAAAATGAGAAAAAGGGACAATTTACATTTTTATTGGGGGGAGTATTTTTTTTTTACACTTTTTATGTCCCCATTGGGGACTATCTATAGCAATCATTTGATTGCTAATACTGTTCAGTGCTATGCTGGAAGGCAGATCAGTGCAGAAGACGCTGGGAAGGCGGCAGAGGCAGGTGAGGGAACCTTTGTCTGCCATTTTAGCTGGTCTGATCTCCGCAGGCGATCAGATCAGCCAAAACTGTAGCCACACTGCCGTAGATGCTGTGATCTGTATTGATCACGGCATCTGAGGGGTTAATGGCGGACATCCGCATGATCGTGGATGTTGGCCATTACCGGCGGTCCCTGGCTGCTATCAGCAGCCGGGACCTGCTGTGCATGACCTGAGCATCGCTCTGATGCTCGCGGTCATGTATAGAACGTAAATGTACGTCCTGGTGCGCGAAGTACCTCTGCACCAGGATGTACATTTAGGTCCGTGTTCTTTAAGGAGTCAAGGCAAAGTTCACATTGTTGTTTGCATCTGACCTGCTCAAGGTATGTTTGGCTTTTTTTTTTTTTCCTAAAAACGGGTCGAAAGCAAATGGCAACTGCCAGGTCCCGACGGACCCCATTCTGGGGTTTACACAATTTTTTTTCTCCACCAAACGTGACATTACCATTAAATGCTTTCCTATCGTTTAAAACAATTTCCCTCTATTAAATAGGCTATGTGATTTCTAATATATTTGTAAATCACTTCATTTACCACAAATGACTCCTTACCTGAACTTAACATAGCCTGTTGTTAAGAAACATCAGGACATAGAAGTGAGGGCAGGGTTCACCATGTGTTATATGCAGGAAAGCCTGAGAAGGTCTGGGCTGCTGAAGATGATCCACTGTTGCTTAAAGTGGAATTCCAGGACAGAACATCTTATCCCCTGTCTACAGAATAAAGGACAAGTGTCTGATCGCAAGGGGGGGGGGGGGTCCAACCGCTGGGACCCCCGCTATCTCCTGCTCGGCACCCCGGCTCTCTCCATGCACGAAGTGTCCTCCACTTCATGATTATTCTTATTAATGTCACACGCAGTATGTAAATGAGGCTCAAGAAGTCAGTTGGGCATGCTGCTGCTGAAGTGGTCATGGCAAACTGGACTATAATTATGCCAATTCGGGCTCTAATAACACCTATCTAGGTATGATTAAGCTCTTTCAGGGCCTTATCTCATTGCTCACAGTAAGGATGTCATTCATGTCTAGATAGGCATTATTTGAGCCTGAAAAGTATGATTACAGCCCGGTTTGCCGTGACTGCTTCAGCATCCGCACGGCCAACTGACTACTTGAGCCTCATTTACATACTGCATGTGACATTTCTAACAGTTGTTTTCTCCACAGTTATAGATGTGCCAGCAGATATCGAGGCATGGTAGGACACATGAAATTAACTTCTATCACGTGTTGACACTCGTTATATAGGGTTAAACTTAGTGACAGGTTCCCTTTTAAAGTGAATCATTCAGCTGACCTGCACCCTATTATCTGCAGACATGAGCTGACAAATTCAATAACTTACGTGTCAATGAGAAGCTATTCAGGCAACAATCTTCAAGGATCTTTCTCGATCGGCTCCATTGGGGGACACAGAGCTTGGGTATATGCTGCTGTCTCTAGGAGGCTTGACACTATGGAAACCAAAAAGTCGTCTCCTCCCAGCAGGATATACCCGCCTCCAGGCCACTGAGCAATTCAGTTTTTGCTTAGTGAATTGGGCCCTGCGGGCTTGCGCGTCCTTTCACTTTTGGCTGCCGACGGCACTTCGCCTGCTCCGTTCCCCGGGCGCATAGGAACTCTCTACAGTCGGCGTGTGCGCTCGGGGTTCGGAGCGGGCCAAATTACTAAGTCCCGCTGTATTTCTTCGGCAGCCCGGCAGACGTTAGCTCCGCCCACCAGGCCTCATAAGCGCTTCAGCAGCGTGACATGAGCCGCCAATAAGCGCCGTGCACGCGTTTGGGGCCGTGCAGGGGCCAATCACAGCACCCTTGCCTCTGACCTGGCCTCTTCCTCCTATTGGCCGGTGTCTCTTCTCTCTCCTCACAGCTACGGTGCGGAGTTCTCCTCACAGCAGCTGCCTTGGGACACAGACTTGGGTGAGACTGTTCATTTTTTTTGCTATGTCCGTGCCCAGAACTGTTCCTCCCTCAAAGCAGATATCGGGAATATTAGTTACCCATTACGCTTGTAAAACCTGCTCTGCAAAAATGCCAGGTTATGCTGAACCCACTCTTCTGCCTGCTCCACTGCTCCCCCAGTCCCCCCTGCTATTTCTAACCCATGTGCTCCTTCAGACCCGGTGGGTTTGGCCGCCCCTCCAGCCTGGGTTTCCTCCCTCTCCCAGTCTATATCCGACTTGGCACAGGTCTCCCGTTCTGTGGTGACTGCCTTGGAGAGGTCTACCCTTCACTGGCCCTCTAGAAGGTCCCATTCCCCTTCTCCCTATGCTTCACATAAGCGTAATAGGGGTGTCTCCTCTGACTCATCCCCTGAGTCTTCTGGTAGACACGGGCGTTCCTCTCACAGGTCTCGCCCGACCGCTTCTTCAGACCACACGCGTCACTCTTCCAGAGGGTGTTCCCGTGGTCACCGCCCTGGCTCTCCCGAGCCACGTACCAGGTCAGAGTCTCCCTCTTCTAGGGCCGCCTCCACTCGTTCGCACTCTCCTGGAGAACTGGCGGACGAGGTTCCCGATTCGGCATTCGATTCAGAGGACCGTTCGGACTCAGTGGACACGGCGAACTCATTGGTTATGGCCATACCTTTAACCTAGAGGACCCTGGAACTTCGGACGTAGCTCCAGAAGTATCCTTTCATCGTTCCCGACCGGCACCCAAAATGTTCAGCTCTCACGCTGAATTTGATGCCATTCTAGAATCTGCCTGGAAGCACCCTGAGAAGAAGTTTCAGGGACTGAAGAAAGTGCAAGCGTGATATCCTTTCGCCAAGGACCTTGTCTCCAAACTGACTTCCTCTCCGTCGGTGGATCCTCCGGTTTCCCGCCTCTCTAAAGCTACTACTTTGCTGCTGGCGGATGCAGTTGCCTTCAAGGATCCAGCAGACAAAAAGGTTGAGTTTTTAGCGAAGTATGCCTTTGAAACAGCGGGTTCCTCCCTGCTTCCTGCCTTCGCCTCCACCTGGGTGTCTAAGGCCCTTTCGGTTTTGCATTCCCAACTCCGTTAGGGCATTCTTTCGGGATCTCCCCCAGAAGAACTGTCTGCTCTGGCCCTCCAATGTTCCAAAGCTGGAGACTTTCTGTGTTCTGCTTCCTTGCACTCAGCTCGCTGCGCTGCCTTTGCCACCGGTAACCTAGTGGCCCTCCATTTGGCTTAAAACATGGAACGCGGATGCTGCATCTAAGAAGTCTCTCACCGAGATTCCTTTTACCGGTTCCCGACTTTTCAGCAAGCGCCTGGATGAGATTATCTCTGAGGCGACAGGTGGCAAGAGCTCCTTATTACCTCAAAACAAGTCTAGCACTTCTTTCCGCAGAAAGTCTTCTTCCTTTCGGTCCTTTCGGACTTCTGCCCCCCTAAAGGGTCCAGCCAGGCGCCTCCACGTGACTGGAAGGTCCCCTTTTTCAAGGCGCGTCCCTCTTGGAAGTCGGACACCAACTGTTCCGACCGTTTTGCGGCTAAATAGGGCGACCGCAAACCCACTTCTGCATGAAGGGACGCCCCCACCCGCAGCTTTTTCTCAGGTGGGAGGTCCCCTCTTGCTCTTTCGAGACGTTTGGACCATGCACATTCGGGACTCCTCGGTCAGGGACTTGGTGTCCAACGGATACCGGATAGAATTTTGCCTCCCTTCTGAGGGATCGTTTTTTTCAGTCCCGTGCTCCCCGATCTCTCCCACTTGCGAGGGAATTTCGGGAGGCTCTTCAGTCCCTTCTCATCCAGGGTGTCATTGTCCCGGTTCCTTCAAGGGAACGCTTTCGGGGTTTCTATTCCTATCTTTTCGTGGTTCCCAAGAAAAACTGCTCTGTGCAGCCAATCCTGAATCTCAAACGTCTCAACCAACATCTTCTTATACGCCATTTCCGAATGGAATCTCTCCGTTCGGTGGTGGCGTCTATGGATCTAGGGGAGTTTCTTTCCTCGGTGGACATCAAGGATACCTACCTCCCACATTCCAATTTTTCCCTGACACCAGCGGTACCTCCGCTTTGCGGTTCCGGAAGGTCATTATCAGTTTGTGGCTCTCCCCTTCGGTCTGGCCACAGCGCCACGAGTCTTTGCCAAGATTCTGGCGCCCGTGATAGCTCTGTTACGGTTAAGAGGGGTATCAGTGATACCCTACTTGGACGATCTCCTCATCAAGGCCTCCACCAGAGCCCAGGCTCTGGAGAATGTGAGCCTCACTCTTCAGACCTTACGTCGCTTCGGGTGGATGGTCAACCGAGACAAGTCAGTTCTCTCCCCCACCCAGTCTCTGGTCTTCTTGGGGCTTCAGTTCGACTCGGCCTCGGCTCGGATTCGCCTCCCGCCGGACAAACGTCTGGCCCTCTTGTCGGGAGTCCGCTCCCTCCGAATACCATCCCCGGTCACCATCCGTACTTGCATGGAAGTCCTGGGTCGGATGGTGGCAGCCATGGAGGCCATACCCTTTGCCCAGTTTCATTACCGGCCTCTTCAGCTGGCGATTCTTGCCTGGTGGGACAGGTCTCTTCTCTCTCTCTCGATCGCAAGATTGTTCTCCCTCTCCGGACCCGTCAGTCTCTGCGCTGGTAGCTCCACTCCCCCCTTCTTCTTCAGGGGCGTTTGTTCCTTCCCCTCCACTGGCAGGTGGTCACAACAGATGCCAGTCTGTCGGGCTGGGGGGGTGTTTTCAGGGATCAGACGATTCAAGGCCTCTGGCCTCCCCAAGTAGCCCTTCTTTCCATAAACATCCTGGAACTGAGGGAGATCTATCTTTGTAGGAAGCATTGGGAGCCCCTACTTCAGGGCCACCCTGTCCAGGACCAGTCGGACAACGCCACGGCTGTGGCGTACATCAATCGGCAGGGCGGCACTCGCAGCTCAGCAGCCATGTGACAAAGATCCTCCTCTGGGCGGAACAAGCAGTTCCAGCCATTTCGGCGATTCAAATTCCGGGAGTGCTCAACTGGGAAGCGGATTTCCTCAGTCGGTCTTCAGCCGACCCCGGAGAGTGGTCCCTTCTTCCGGAGGTGTTCGCACAGATCTGCGACCTCTGGGGGACCCCAGACGTGGATCTCTTCGCGCCTCGACACAACCGGAAAATTCCGACGTTTGTGTCAAAGTCCAGGGACCCCCTGGCTTAAGCCGCGGATGCCCTAGTAATTCCGTGGTCGGGCTTTGTCCTACCCTACCTGTTCCCTCCTCTCCCCCTCCATTACAGGGTTCTGAGGAAGCGGAAGGAGTCCCCGCCATTCTGGTGGCTCCAGACTGGCCTCGAAGGGCATGGTACGCCGACGTGGTCTTGCTTCTGGACGACGTTCCGTTCAGTCTTCCACTTCGTCCAGACCTACTGTCACAGGGTCCTCTTTGCCACCCCAATTTACAGTCGCTGCATTTGACGGCATGGCGGTTGAGGCCGCGGTTCTAAGGGCCCGGGGCTTCTCTTCCCAGGTAATTTGCACCATGCTCAGGGCTCGCAAGCCCTCCTCTGCGAAAATTTATCACCGTACCTGGCGGGCTTACTTTCGTTGGTGTGAAACTCAGACCTTTTCTCCAGTTACCTTTTCCCTTCTCCGTCTCCTCTCCTTTTTGCAGTCGGGGTTGGAACAAGGGCTGGCTCTCAGCTCCCTTAGGGGTCAGGTTTCGGCTCTTTCCTTCAGGGCGTGGCACACGCTGTCCCCCCTTACCGGTCCCCTTCTCCCCCTTGGGACTTGAACTTAGTTTTGGGTGCTCTCCAGGACGCACCTTTTGAGCCTCTTAGGGAGGTTCCCCTTGGCGCCTATCCTGGAAGGTGGCTTTTCTTATAGCTATTACTTCCATTAGGAGAGTATCTGAACTTGCAGCTCTCTCCTGACGTTCTCCTTTCCTGATAGTTCATCAGGACAAGGTTGTTTTCCAAACAGATCCGTCCTTCTTACCTAAGGTCGTTTCGGCTTTTCATCTCAACGAGGACATCGTCCTTCCGTCCTTTTGTCCCGCTCCTTCTCATCCCAGGGAGCGCTTGCTCCACAAATTGTATGTGGTTCGGGCTGTTCGGACTTATCTTTCTGTCACCTCTTCCTTTCATCAGTGCGATTCTTTCTTCATCCTTACGGAAGGTCGTCTAAAGGGACAGCCTGCTTCTAAGGCCACCATTTCTCGATGGATCCGATGTGCTATTTCGAAAGCCTACTGCTGCAAGGGGAAGATCCCACCCTTCAGGGTTTTGGCTCTGTGGGAGCATCCTGGGCTCTCCGACACAAGGCCTTAGCCTCGCAGATCTGTAAAGCTGCCACCTGGTCGTATTTGCACACTTTTTCGAGATTTTACCAGGTTCATACTTTCGCATTGGCTGATGCTAGTCTGGGCCGTAAAGTGTTGCAGGCAGCGGTGGTACAGCCGACTGCCTGACCTTTTTTTGCTGCCCACCCAAGGGACGGCTTTAGTATGTCCCAAGGTCTGTGTCCCCCAATGAAGCCGATAGAGAAAAGGAGATTTTTTTAGACTTACCGTAAAATCTCTTTCTCGAAGGATCCATTGAGGGACACAGCTCCCACCCTTTTCTGGGGTTCCTATTCAGTTATCTGTCCGAGGGAGTGTTCAGTTATTTTTCCTTCTGGTTCTCGGACAGTTCATGGTCTTTTTCCTTTGACCTGTCGGTCTCCTCCTATTGCTCTGGGACTAAAATTAATTGCTCAGTGGCCTGGAGGTGGGTATATCCTGCTGGGAGGAGCCGACTTTTTGGTTTCCATAGTGTCAAGCCTCCTAGAGACAGCAGCATATACCCAAGGTCTGTGTCCCCCAATGGATCCTTCAAGAGAGAGATTTTACGGTAAGTCTAAAATATCTACTTTTTGGTATGGTAAAGATTGAAATTCTAAGATCTGCAGATTGCTGTGTGTGAATGTATTTGTTTGATCGTCTGGCAATTTTGTTTTCTTTTTCCCCAGCAATCTGCTATTGGGACATGCATGAGATACGCACCAGTGGCTTATCTTCAAGATTTCAGTGCTACGTGTGCCACTGATATATCTGTGTGCTCAGATGCTTTAACATTTCAGTTGGATGGTGTGAAGGTTAAGGATGGCAGCGGAGGTCAGTTATTAATGTATGTCTTTCTATGATCTGTATAGAAGGTGGGTGCAGTGGAGGTTGGATTAATTGGTCACTGCTAGGGCTGCAGCTAACGACTATTTTAATAATCGATTAGTTGTCAAAATGCCCAAAAAAATGTCAAAAAAACTATGTACAATGGCCATATTAAAAGTTTCTAGCATGTGATGTGACCAAACAGCAGCAATTTTTATAATTTTTTTTTTTACATTTACGCCGGTTGCTGTACAGGATCATTATTAATGAACCTGTACAGAAACTAGCGTAAATTTGATACTGCCGCATGGGTAACAGTTAGACTTGTGGTAGTATCAAATATGTATAAGAAAAAATTATTTTCTTTTTACTTTTTTTGTATAGCAATAGGAAAAGGGGGAGCTAATTTTTATTGGGGGAGCAGTAAATTTACATTTTTTTTCTTTACTTTTTTTTTTTTATATAGCACTCCTATACACATGTGTATGTGCAGACTGCAGACCATTGCTTTTACAGACCCCTTTAGACAGCAGGGCCCCCCCTTTAGACAGCAGGGCCCCCCCCTTTAGACAGCAGGGCCCCCCCCTTTGGACAGCAGGGCCCCCCCCCCTTTGGACAGCAGGGCCCCCCCCCTTTGGACAGCAGGGCCCCCCCTTTGGACAGCAGGGCCCCCCCCCTTTGGACAGCAGGGCCCCCCCCCCCTTTGGACAGCAGGGCCCCCCCCCCCCTTTGGACAGCAGGGCCCCCCCCCCCCCCCTTTGGACAGCAGGGCCCCCCCCCCCCCTTTGGACAGCAGGGCCCCCCCCCCCCTTTGGACAGCAGGGCCCCCCCCCTTTGGACAGCAGGGCCCCCCCCTTTAGACAGCAGGACCCCCCTTTAGACCGCAAGGCCCCCCTTTAGCTCACCTGCAGCTGTCCTCTGTCGGGGGCTGCCGCTCCCCTGCACAGTTCTCCCGTCCGCATCACGTTGTGCTATGGAGGACCATGTGACACACACGTCACTCTGATTTCTCCGTAACGTTACGCCGGGCGCAGTGAAAAGATGGGCTATGGGTTAATTCCTTGGAGTACCCCTTTAAATTTTCACTCAAAATATAGATTTTGCCATATATATCATTAAATGTAATTCTTTCTATTAAAAATTTACTTTTTTTTTTCCTTTTCTGACGTTATGGCCAATTCTACAAAAGTGACAGCACAATGTGCAGCCATATTAGTTGCCACCATTTGAATTAGCTTTACATAAACTGATGCAAATGTGGTTATTCCATTTAATCAGTGACAAAGTTTTACCCTCTAAATTGTTTTATTTCTTTCATGTTATTTTCCACAGTGTCACCCAAACTGTGGAAAATAACATGAGACATTTTTTTACAACTCCCCTGTAAAAATAAATGAATATATAAATACATACCGGTACTAGCTGTTTTTACATATATATTTATTTAGTCATGTATCTGTTTCAGGTACAATTCCTCTTACAGTAACACTTATAAACACTACACAGGATATTCTTCCTACAGGTATGTCATTTATCTTAAAAGTAAAGTATATTTTTTTAGTGTTCTTTTTTTTCCATTCTTAATTCTAAATGTAGATAAACCATTACATTTGATATGATTGTGTTGCTGTTCTTCTGTAACACTTGACCACGTTTTCTCTGTAGGACCTGTCTTAGCACAAGCTTTGCAGTGTGACGTGAATGTGTCAGCAGACTACGTATTTATATGGGAAGCTAATAAAATAAAGGAAATCCAGGTTACTGTTGAGACTGCTCGTATCACTCTTACTCACCAAGGTAACATTATTTTTATTATGTTGCCTATGAGTTTCATGTTACCAAATAAACCTTTTAATTAATATGGTCATTGCATGTAATTCCTCAGGCCCTTATAGTAGCTTTTAGGGACCAAAATGTGATTATTTGGTTAATTTTCGCCTTTTAGTCTCCTACCAGTTATATAATTGATTTACAGCAGTGTTATTACCATAATAGATGTTGCTGTAGAGATATCCAAACTGTGGCCCTGTAGCGGCTGGAAAACTACAACTTACAGCATGCCCGGACAGCCATCGGCCATAGTTTGGAGACCTATACTGTAGAGTAACATATGATGTTAATGATCATTTTCATCCCTCCTCTAATCTTATTTTATATACATGTTTCATACAGACATACACGTGTAACAAGCTATCAGCAATTGCACTTTCTCTACAATGTAAAAGTTTGAGTCATTATATGTAGCCATTTGCAGATCAGTAATTGTATTGTCTTCTATTCACAGCAAAACTACCTCAAAGATTCACAGCTACATTTCTCACCAGCAATAGTACACCAGATGTCCTCTCTGGCAATCCAGGTATAAAAAGTTATAAAACTGTAAAATAAGTGCAGCTAATCAGAAACTATTAGACATAGTGAACACCTATCTTGCCACCATGCCCCCTTCAATTTGGCACAATTTAATTTGGAACTGGCAACCAATTGCTTATTGTACACTCCCAGCTTTTCTCCAAAACAGTGCATACACTGGCAGAATTTCACTAAAGTCCCCTTGTCACCTGCCATGATTGTTGATTCCAAAGAGTAAAAAATTATTTATTACAAAACCCGGTAGAATTATTATTTTTTTTTTAGTTATTTTATGACACTTTTTTATGCATATTCATAGCTGTTCTCTGATTTTTATGTTTTGGTGCTTACTTGTCTCTCTTATACTCGATTGTACACAAAGTGTTTCATGTAGGTGTATGAACCCATATAAGAAAGAAGAAAAAAAAAGCAACTGGTCACCTGGACATACTCACCCCCTTTAAATAGCTGATCCGCTGACTGTCTGCCTTTCGCCTATAGAAAGATTGATGTTCTAGCCTTAGGGTAGGCCATCAAAATCGGTCCCACTTGGGAACTTAAACTTCTAAATGCTTGATTGTGTTTATATAATACAATGCAATACTTAAAGGAGTACTCTGGTGCATAGTACTCCAGCTCCGTCCTGCAAAAAATGAAAATAAACCATCCCTCACCTTCCTGGGTTCCCGCGGAGCGCCACTACAGCTGATCGGTCCTCCGGTCCATCTTCTTCATACTTCCGTGTGAACGAAGCGTCACATGGCGCTCAGCCTATCGCCGGCCGCCGCGATGTTCTGCCTCGGCCCATAATAGGCTGAGCGCCATTTGACACTTCATTCACACGTAGGTATGAAGAAGATGGGAACCCAGGAAGGTGAGGGATGGTTTATTTTCATTTTTTTTGCAGGACGGAGCAGGAGTACTCTGCACCAGAGTACTCCTTTAAAAGGGTACTCCACTTGAAATTTTTTTTTATAAATTGACTGGTGCCAGAAAGTTAAACAGATTTGTAAATTACTTCTTCTTAATCCTTCCAGTACTTATGAGCTGCTTTATGTTCCAGAGGAATTTTTTTTATCTTTTATAATTTACTTTTTGTCTGGCCACAGTGCTCTCTACTGACACCTCTGTCCATTTTAGGAACTGTCCAGAGTAAAAGCAAGTCCTCATAGGAAACCTATCCTGCTCTGGGCAGTTCCTAAAATGGACAGAGGTGTCAGCAGAGAGCACTGTGGTCAGATAGAAATGAAATTCATAAAGAAAAGAACTTCCTCTGGAACATACAGCAGCTGATATGTACTGGAAGGATTAAGATTTTTTTTTACAAATCTCTTTAGCTTTCTGGCACCAGTTTATTTATAAAAAAAAAAAAAAGTTTTCCAGTGGAGTACCCCTTTTAAGTACTTGTGCTGTGTATTATACATGTCAGCACATAGATGTATAAAGGTGGCAAACCAAAACCTACTTTAGGCCCTCCCCCGCAAAAGTATCATGGGGGTGACCGTCCCTCTGTCAAACTCCTTACATGCTGTGGAAGCTAATGATAATTGCACCTCGTGGGTTACATTGGGGATCTACGATATCTCCAATCCCTGCTAGTGCAACAGGATATCAGCTGTATGTTACAGCGGACACCTGTTACTGATCATTTTATGTGCCTTTACCATCACTGTGCAGTAAATGTACAGCAGTTTGTGTTAAAATCCATCCATTCTTGACTTAATTAAGTTTATATAATTGGGTGTAAACCTAACCTGTGTAAAAAAAAAAAAATTCAAAAAAATTGCCATGTCTAGGAATGTGTCAAAAGTTTTTATCATTTGAGGTCTAAGTGTTTAACATCCCAACTGATCACTAGATCAAGCAAGGAGAGAAGCACTGTAGCGTATGCTTCTCTCCCCACTCTGTGCCTATGGGAGCAAGACTGCCCCATACACTTGCATTATAAGAATGTCTTGGACACAGAACCGGAGGAAAATATGCTAGACATATACTTCTCCCTCCTTGTTCTAGCGATTTCTAAGGGATTTCTACTTTCTTTGTGCCTGTTTAATATAAAATATTAAAAAATATAAAATTTTGAGAACTGTAATCATTAGTTTACAATTATTAACAATGTTTTCATGCTCAGGCTATCAAATTGGAAAACCTGTAATAGCTGCTAATGGGAGTGCACCATTTACCAAGAGCACTATTAATGTCTGGAAACCAGGTATATTGTTGTTTCTGTTTTGTATAATGAGTTATTATACAGTATAAGTGTAACACGGATGTAATAGCAAAGACTATACCAGGCAAAATGTTTGGGAGCTTAATCTATTAAAGCAGATATAAAATATCTAGGAGATAACTTATACTGTATATACGCACAGATCAACCATAACAATAAATCACTGACAGTGAAAGTGAACCTTTTGTCTTGAATTTGAAGTGTTAGAAGCAGGAAAAATGGGCAAGCTTAAAGGGGTACTCCACCCCAAGTTGTCTTATCTCCTATCCAAAGGGGGACAAAATGTCTGATCGCAGGGGGTCCCAGAGGCCTGACCCTCCGCATTCTGAGGGTGGCGCAGCAGCCTTCTTGGAGCTTCCATGTTCATGATGACATGCCACACCCCCTCTATTCATATCAATGGGAGGGGGCATGACTGCTAGTACATAGTCATCACACCTTCTCCCATAGGCATGAATGGAAGGGGGGAGGGGGGGCTTGATGGCTGTGGTCACCAATCATGCAGCACAGTGCGGAGTTCCCTCTATGTACCGGATGACTGGGGTGCCACGCCGCTGGGACCCCCTGCCCTGCAATCAGACGTCTTATCCCCTATCCTTTTGATAGGGGATAAGATGTCTAGGGGTGGAGTACCCCCTTAAGGATCTGAGCGACTGACAAGGGTCAGATTGTATTGGTTAGAAAACTGGTTCTGAACATCCCTAAAATGGTAGATGTTGTGGAGTATACAATACATACTGTATATACAATGCTCATTAATGCACATGGTAAGTGAAGGCTGGGCCATCTGGTCCAATCCCACAGAAGAGCTACTATTGCACATAATGCTGGAAAAGTTACTGCTGGCTATAATAAAGTGCATTGCATCTGGGTGGGGTATGGGGGTTAGTAGTCACATCCTGGTCAAAGTTCTCATACTGACTCCTCTCCATTGCTAAAAGTAGCTACACAGTACAGATCAGAACCTAATCATTGTTCTGTACACCTCTTTATGTCAACAGGAGTTCCTAATGTCAGTGGTTTCTTTCAGCAGTATATGGCACCTAGAAAAAAAATAGTTAGGCAGTGCTTTGAGAAACATGACTTTGAACTCAGTCTTCCAGCTCTCTGTGCTATCAAAGATAAATGGAAAGAATTAAGAGGACAGCGCCTCTCAGAATTCCGTGAGGAATTTCTTCAGAATTTCCCTGGGAAAGTATTGGGTTCATGCATATCACCCCTCCATGGTGGGGTACAGTCATGTGATCTAGGGCTGCAGCCTGCAAGTTTTGGACTGTTCTCCTCAAGGGGGGGTCATTATTATGTCAGACGAATAATGGCAGGAAAAAATCTTTGCAGTGACACTGCCCTTCTTACGATCATTTTCAGTTGGGAGTCCAAATAAAGGTATTCATTTATTGACACATACAAACGAACGGCCAGGGTGCAAGACTTGTTTCGGAAGCAAGTTCTCCCTTTTTCAATTGCATAAAAGGCTGTCTAATTGCTAGCAAGCATTTTAGGGGATGGGCTGGAAAAAAAAAAAAGCTCTGATCCTCATCCTGCAATTTTGGTCAATTTTGGTTTCACACAGTCATAATATGGGTGTTGCTTTGCCACCATATTACGGCTGCAAGTCCAAGCCTGACTGTACTGAAAGCATCATGGCAGTCAGTCAGTTTGGGTGTGTTGAACCGTAGTTTGGCCAAAACAAATAGCTGTAATATCTGTGCAAAACTATGCTTGTGTGAAACTGGCTTTATTGCTGGAAACAGAGCGAATTTCTACACCAAAAACGATGCAATGTTGGCTTTGAAAACCCTGCTCCCATTGACTTGGGAGGCAGAAAACTTCTTCTTTGAGCGATTATGCTTTCAATCTCCCATTAAAATCAGCCGGAATATCAGGGCTCACTAAGCTGTGGCGCAGCACTACATAGAGGCACGTGGCTTTACAGGAATTAAAGGATCTGCTGCTTTACATCTTTGTGCCATTTTCCACAGGTCACTCTCAGCCTTCCATACCTTGACAGGTCAGAGTTGTTTTTGTCATACTACTGGTTCCTACACAATTTGTAAGCATCTAGTTTTTGTGTAATCTCTTATTGTATATTTAATGTTCAGTTATGCTTTTTAAATGACTGTAGTTGAGAATAGCCTTTTCTATAATTTGTTTTTCTGTTTCAGTTTCGGATAGCTCATGTTCTAGTATCACTCGGACTCCTGTTCTCTTTGGAGAAAATTCATATTCTGGATGTCTCCTTAAAGTGGTCAATGAAAACTGCACACAGCTAAGGTTGGTAAATATAACAATTTAAGATTATTACTCTATTTATGTGACTGACCAATACCATGTATATGTATGTGTGTGTGTGTGTGTGTATATATATATATATATATATATATATATATATATATATATATATATATATATATATATATATATATATATATATATATATATATAATATATATATATATATATATACACACACACACACACACAGAACATTAACCCCTTCCCGCTATAGGACGTATGCATACGTCCAAGCATCCGACACGTTCACGCATTTGGACGTATGCATAAGTCATAGCTATCTCTGGCACTGCCGCGGGCAGCACAGGAGATCGTTGACAGGACCTGGCTGTTAATCACAGCCAGAGTCCCATCGCAGCTGCCGAAGCCGCGATCGCGCTGGTCCCGGCAGTATTAACCCCCTAGATGCCGTGATCAATCCTGATCACGGCATCTATGGTGTTGACAGGGGGAGCGCTCTCCCCCTGTTCTCCAACGGCGAAACTATCACGGGTTGCCGTTGGTTGCTATGGCAGGAGGAGGTCAGATCATGACCTCCTGTCTGCCTGCTATGGAAGCCTGTGAGATCCAGCCAGAGGCAGGATCGCACAGGCTGTATTGTGTGCAGCCAATCAGGTCATACTGTGCTGCAGTACAAATGTATTGCAGAATAGTATTACCTGTAAAAAATAAAATAAAAAGTTCTTCAATAAAAGTATGAAGTGTAAAGAAAATAATAAAAAAATGCCCCTTTCTCTATCTGCTCCATTGGGGGACACAGACCGTGGGTGCATGCTGCTGTCTTTAGGAGGTGTGACACTCCTCCCAGCAGGATATACCCGCCTTCAGGCTCTGAGCTAATCAGTCTAAGCTTAGTGTCTGAAGGAGGTGGACATGGTCTGGATTTCTCCAGACCAGGTCTTCAGATTTTTTTGTTTTCCTAGTATAGGGAACGTGTTAGTTTTTTATTCCTTTTTCTTTTCTGTTTTCAGGTGGGGACTCAGGGACTCCGGTTCCCTGTTTTCCCCATTGCGAGTAAGGGGGCACAGACATTGCGTATATGCGCTGTTCACCCCCCCTCGCCAATGGTCAGCGCTTGGGTTGGTACCTCATGGGTCCGGGTCCCCCTATTTCCCTGCTCGCCTCGCTCACGCATAGCAGCCAGGCGTGATGCAGGTAACTAAAGCTGACTGAAGACTTCACTGAAGACTCCATTAGGTAAGTTCTTCTGACTTAGGTAAATACCCCCCCTTTTTCTCCATAGGTACGGACTCGCAACCTCTGGAGACCCCCTGTTTTTGGCCCACCTTCAGGGTATGGGACTGGCTTATACAGGGGCTGCACTTTATTCTGGGGGAGCAGTGGCACATGAGGGGGCATGTAATATGGGGCACTTCACTTTATTGTGTGTGTGCTTGGTGTAACTACGTCCACAGCTCCTTTTATGCGGCTGTCAGCCGCAGCGGTGTTTCGGGCCGGGCGCTCTCAGCGCCGGCTTGCTTTCGCTTTTCCGACAGCGCCTTATACGCGGCTGACAGCCGCTGCGCTGCTATGAGCCGGGTGCATCAGCGCCGGCTTACTTTCACTTTTGCCGGCAGTCTCTGCCGGCGCTTAGACTGCCCGCTCTATTCCCCCGAGCGCATATGCGGCTTACATGTGCGCTCGGGACATGATGCTCCGGACTCTTTTCGGCCGGTCTGTAGCTCCGCCCACAGGGCTGGGAGCTCTCAGAGGCGCGAAGCAGCCTCCAATCAGCGCCGTGGGTGCGATTTTCAGTGAGAAGGGGTCAGTTAGTTACTGCCTTGCTTCAGGCACGCTCCTCTCTTCCTATTGGCTGGCCTGTTCATTCACTCTAGCTGCTCGGAGCGAGTTCTCCTCACTGCAGCTGACAGGGGACACAGACTAGGGTGAGAAAGTTCCTGTCTCCTTTTCCCACATTATGTCCGTACCCAGAACTGTTCCTCCCTCTAAACAGAAACCTGGAACTTCAGTGACTTACTTTGCCTGTAAGCACTGTAATACCTGATGTCTGGCTCTGCTGAGCCCACTTGCCCGGCCTGCTCCAACAGCCTGGGTCTCTTCCCTGACCCAGTATATGGCTGACTTGACCCAAGTCTCCCGTTCAGTGGCTGAGGCCTCCCGGGAAGCGGTGTCCGCCTTGAAAGAAGACCCCTTCGCAGGACCTCTGAGAGGGCCCGCTCCTCGTCTCTACATACTTCACGCTCCCACAAGCGTATTAGGGGTGCCTCGTCTGACTCTTCCATTGAGTCTTCAGATAGACGTGAGCGTTCCCCTCGTGGCCCCCCCCCCCCCCCTCATCTGGTCACAAATGTCGCTCTGACGTTCTCTGAGTCGCCGCTCTGCCACGCCAGAGCCGCGTACCCGGTCAGGGTCGCCCCCCTCCAGGACTGCCTCTACTCATTCACATTCCCCTGGGGAACTGGTGGACGAGGCTTCCGAGCCGGCATCTGACTCAGAGGACCGCTCGGACTCAATTGCAACAGTGAAATCATTGGTGACAGCCATAAGAGACACCTTTCACTTGGTGGACCCAGGATCTTCGGATGTCAATCCAGGAGTATCCTTTCATCGTGCTAAGCCAGCACCTCAAAGGTTCAGCTCTCATGCTGACTTTGACGACATTCTGGAATCTGCATGGAAACATCCAGACAAGAGGTTCCTGGGAATCAAAACAATTCAAGAACGTTATCCATTTGACAAGGACTTTGTCGCTAAGGTGGTTTCCCCTCCCTCAGTGGATCCACCAATCTCCCGGATCTCTAAGGCGACTACACTGCCTCTGGCAGATGCCGCTGCCTTCAAGGATCCCACGGACAAGAAGGTAGAATCCTTAGCGAAGTTTGCTTCTGAAGCAGCTGGCTCTTCTGTTCTTCCCATCTTCGCCTCGACATGGGTGTCCAAGGCCCTGTCGGAGTGGTGCCAAAAGCTCTATCAGGATATCTTAGCGGGATCCCCCCCAGAGGATCTATCTGCTATGGCTCTCCAATGCTCCAGAGCTGGGGACTTTCTGTGCGCAGCTTCCATGCAGTCAGCCCGTTTTTCTGCCTTTGCTGTGGGTCACCTAGCGGCTCTCCGCCGCTCTATGCAGATGCCGCTTCCAAAAGGTCTCTCACTGAGCTTCCCTTTACGGGTGGCCATCTTTTTGGCAAACGCCTCGATGAGATTATCTCTGAGGCAACAGGAGGTAAGAGTTCCTTGTTACCTCAAAATAAGGCTCGCCCTACTTCCCAAAGGAAGTCCTTTTCCTTTCGGACCTCCTGGCTCCAGCAAAGGGTCCGGGCAGGCGCCCTCTTGGGTCAGGGACGTGGTGTCCAACGGTTACCGAATCGAATTTGCCTTCCGTGGGATCGCTTTTTTCGATCCCAGGCGCCCCGGTCTCCTCCTCTGGCGAAGCAATTTCGAGCGGCTCTCCAGTCTCTGCTTCTCCAGGGGGTTATCGTTCCCGTTCCTCCAGGGGAACGTTTTCAGGGTTTCTATTCAAATCTTTTTGTGGTCCCCAAGAAGGACGGTTGTGTGCGACCAATCCTAGACCTCAAGCGTCTCAACCGTCACCTTCTCATCCGCCACTTCTGAATGGAATCTCCTTTCGGTGGTGGCGTCCCTGGAACAAGGGGAGTTCCTTTCATCGGTGGACATCAGGGATGCCTACCTCCATGTGCCAATATTTCTAGGCCATCATCGGTACCTCCGCTTTGCAGTTCCGGAGGGGCACTTTCAATTCGTAGCCCTCCCCTTCGGTCTAGCCACGGCTCCTCGGGTCTTTACAAAGATCCTTGCGCCAGTGATGGGCCTGTTACGGTCGAGGGGAATCTCTGTGATACCCTATCTGGACAACCTTCTCATCAAGGCTCCAACCAGAGCCCAGACTCTGGAGAATCTGGACTCTCTTCTCAGAATCGCTCTGCTCAGAAAAAGCGTTCTGAAGTTATAACCATTTAAAGAGATACATGTCAAATAAAAAAAAACCCGGTCATTGAGGTAAAAAATGGGTCCATCCTTCAGGGGTACTTTGGTGGAAAACAGTTATTTTTTTTAAAATAAACTGGTGCCAAAAAGTTAAACAGATTTGTAAATTCCTTCTATTTAAAAGTCTTAACCCTTCCAGTCTTAACCCATCAACTGCTGTATGCTACGGAGGAAGATGTCAGCAGAGAGCACTGTTGTCATACAAAAAAGAACTATACAACTTACTGTGGAGCATACAACAGCTGATAAGTACTGAAAGGATTATGATTTTTAAATCGAAGAAATTTACAAATCTGTTCTAACTTTTTGGCACCAGTTGATGTTAAAAAAATAGTTTTCCACCGTAGGACCCTTTTTAAGGCTGGTGTGCTTATCCTTTTGTAATACTCTTTTGTGCAGTACCGAGCTATCAGGACACAGACCTGCTTGTTTTTTGCCCAAATGATTCTCTCCTCACAGCACAGGTATAAGTTCATGCATTACTTGTGAGCGCTATCTCCTATCCGCCCTTATCTATCTTCTATGTTAGAGAGAAGAGAAATGGTAAGGAATTGTGTGCAGTGCAGGAACAGCTGCTCTTTTATAGTTTGAATTAGTTAAATTTTAAAGGGGTCTTTAAGCGCCCTTTGCTTAATTTAACTAACTATACAGCAGTGTGTGGAGGGTTTAAAGGAAAATAATCACATGACCCGCGGCAATGAATATTCATATTGAGCCTGTGGGCCCGCCTCTAGCACGCAATTCACTGAATATGGAAGAAAATCTCTATGCTGCAGGTACGTATTTAACCCATTAACCCTTCATCGGTCTCCTGTTCACCCACACTATAACCCAGTGGATTTAGTGTGGGGGAACAGATGACAGTTTCACAGTTGTTAAAAGGAAAACTAAGTGTCTGTTGGATAATTCCTTTTTTTGTAATATGAAAATGATATAGCACTGAAAAAAAACTTTACCACACCTCAGTACATAACTGTGAAAATAACAGGCTAAAAAATACAATTATTTCCAATAGGTGGGTATTGTATGTCACTGTCGATGAAAACCATCTTTTGTGCCCATAGCAACCAATCACAGTTCAGCTTTTAGTTCTCAAATTGCTCTCATAAAATAAAAGCTGAGCTGTGATTGGTTGGTATGAGCAAATAACAGTTTTTGTCAGTTTGGATAAATACCTTCTGGTATTTATTGGCACAGCATCTTGATTTGACACATAATTTGGTGTTTTTGTTTCTTTGTTATAGGGTTTTAAATATTGGAAATGGAGGTCATATTTTAGCCTGTTTTGGCAGTGATGTGTGAATATGTAAATGAACAGCAAGTGCTTATTGGACTGGCCCGATCGTGGCAAGTGCTTGCTCTCTCCTCCAAGTTGGTTGTTCCCACACATTTCTCAATACTCCTCCCTGAGATCTCTTCTACCTTCAATACATTTGTCCACAGATCATAGCTGGCATCACCGTTGGTCCCATAAATGTTTGACAATAAATCTGTCAGGTTAAGGAAGTGTCGCAATCTGGCGGAGACATTCCTGGGAAACCATTGCTGTGCTTTGGCAAGCTTTATCACACTAAAAATGGTAGTTGAAAGCCCTGTCATGAGAGGCAATACATGTGGCTGCAGGATGTCCTGCACATTTCGCTGAGCTGTTAGTGTCCCCTCGTATCGCAGTTATGGGTGACTGACTTCCCAGATCATCGCATCAGCAGTTGGGTGAAGGGAGTTGCTCTACAGCAAAAGCAGGATTGACCATGAGTGCTCACCAGGAGGCACAGCAGTGTGCTTTACTGCCTGGCAGGCCACCAAGTCAAACTCCTCCACTCTGTTATAGTCTTGGGAGGAATGAGTCGTGTTTAAGTGACAGTAGGGGAGTTAGCCGTGCACTTCACCTGACTGTAACTTGCAATTGTAGTGGGCCTCAGGATTGAGACCTAGTGTGATCTAAACTTTTAACATTCCAGGACTGGTGGCATGTTAATGAGCTGCTTTGCATATTCATCTAAGCTTTTCACTTTTCTGGGCAAAACTTGTCACAAAGCACAGTGGCTCTTTAAAGTAAATAACAGTGTGGCCCCCTGCTGGGACCCGCGGTGATTAGATGTAATGTGTGGGGAATCCTGGCTCTAAGTGCTTACTTTCCCTGCAGCGCCGCGCCACCACGTGGCTCTATTCAACCTCTGTTTTGTAGATTTTGCAAAAATCTGACAAAAAAAAAGCCCAGAGAAATAATACAGTACTGTATAAAGGCACCATATGGCTGTACACAGTCTTGGCCCAGTAGTAAAGTGTTGCAGGAACTTTTTGTGCTTCTGCACCAGCCTTAGGCCTCTTTCGCACTATAAAATTAATCCGTTAAAAGATCCATTATAAAACTTCCGTTAGAAAAGCCTTAAAAACGGATGTAAAACGTCCGTTACAAAATCCCATTAAAGTCTCTGTGATTTATTGATTATCCGTTATGACCTGTTATAGCCCGTCATGAATAACGGACATTAGTTGTAACGGAAGAATTAACGGAACATGTACTAATTTTTCTTCCGTCGCAAGAAACGGGTAAATTAATGGCCGTTATTTTTAACATTGAAGTCTATGGCAAACGGATGAGCCTTTATGTCATCCGTTTGCACCTGGTTAATAATATCAGTTATTAGTTCTGAGCATGCTCAGAAGAGGCGACATCAGCAGACTCCTGCAGTGCTGAGGGACTACTACTACTCCCATCATGGAACAGACTTGTTTCCATGATGGAAGTAGTAATTTCGGTGGCTGGGGAGGCTACATTAGTGTTTGTAATACAACCCCCATCATAGAACAGACTCTGTTCCATGATGGGGGTTGCAGTACAGGGGCTGAGGGATTGATTGCACTGGGTCTCACTTCTGAGACCCGATGCGATTAGAAGTTATTAAACAGGGGAGTGGGCGGCATACTCCATTCCCCTGCGATGTATAATGTATTTTACTTCCATTCAGGGCTACCGGCGGGGTTTTCAAATTGAAGCGCTGCGGTGGAGAAAGATATATAGAATCGCTGGGGGGGGGGGGGGGTATATATCTTCCTCCCGCAGAGCTTCTAAATATCTTTCCCCCTGCTTCGCTTATATATAGGTATTGTCCCCCGCAGTGCAATCCTATGCTCCCCGCAGTGCATTTATATAGGTATTGGCCCCCGCAGCGCATGTGTGTGTGTATATATATCATAAGCCCCTGGCAGCTCTATGAATATAAAGTATTCTATTAGCAGTGCATCAGGCTGGGAAGCAGAGTCTGTTCCATGATGGGGGTAGTAGTACAAATACTAATGTAGCCTCCCCAGCCACCGGCATACTCCCGCAGCCAGGGAACTAGTGCTCCCATCATGGAAGCAAATCTGTTCCATGATGAAAGTAGTAGTAGTCCCGACTGTGGGAGTCTGTAGGCAGAGGAGTTTAAACTGCTGTACATGACAGATGTTATAACGGGTCTCAACGGATGAATATGCCCGTTATTTTGACGGACGTTATTCAGCCGTTAGCATCCGTTATTTCATCAGGTATTATACGTCCTTTTTTTTATTTTACAATAAATAAAACAGATTTTTAATAACGGATGAATGAACTATAGTGTGAAAGGAGCCTTACTCCAAGTCATTAACAGAAAAAGCTACTAATCCCTCTGCTTCTTATATTGTTAATGTATTTTTTATTAAGAAAGGGGAAAAAATGGTTTACTTTTAATACAGCATTTATTTGTCATTATCTTCTGTTCTGCAGGGAAAGTGTACTGTCCTGGTTTCAGAATTCACTACTCTCTGTCAGTTACATATCAATGAGAGGAAACTCAAATGTCAGTGACCCAAGCGAATGGGTATCAATAATATGTAAGTCATAAAGTGTCACAGCAATGAAAAAGGTGGAAGTTTTTAATGTGAAATGTTATTTAGAAAAATGAAAGGACCACTTTAGGTAAGATTCACATGTAGTTATGCATACACAAAGCATAGCCATAGGACACAATTTACCTGATGAGGGCCAGAAGAGTGTCTCTTTGGCCTCTGTTTTGTTGGTATGCACTATATAGTATAGCAAAGTGCACTAGGCTGTGCTTGGCTATACGGAGGGCCAGTATATACTGCATGGTATACCATTTTTACAATCTTTAATGGATGGCCATACAGAAACTTTCTTTGTATTTTAGTGGGCTTTTAATATTAAAAAAATTGCATCTTGAAAAAAGATGAAAAGGAAAATCGTGTTTAACGTTTAAATCCCCGGTTGCACCAGCGGAGCTTGTCTGACACCCTCCATTCATCTTGCCAAGTCATAACATGATCACTCAGGCCAACCACCTCCTACAGAGTACTGAGTATGGCCTTTGACTGCCACTGGTACGTGATAGCTTTAGCAGGAACTGGTGAGGGACCAATGGAGCAGCAGGAATGCAATAGGCAGGTAGGGTTTTATCATTTTTATGTAGGGGAACAGTGCAGCCCTATACTGAACCCAGCCGATACATGTACTTGGATGATCTTCCCCAACTAGGCAATGGGGCATAGTCAAATGGACCAGGTCAGAACCAAACAAGTATGTAAATTTCAGAATTCAAGTCCAGAGAAAAACACAGAAAAAAGACAAGCGTCAGAAGCAGAGGACAGTGTCAGGACCAGGTCAGAATTCAAAACAAAATCAGTAAGCAAGCATCAGAACAGAAGGTCTTGTCAAGGCCAGAGTAGAACCAGATCAGTGTGGAATGTCGGTGCCATGTCTGATTGGCCCGGCATCCTCACCCAATGATAGGCTAGTCAGCACCAAGCAGATTTTTTAAAAATTCTTTTGAAATGACAGGTACGCTTTAAAAGTATTCAAGTCACAGCTTCTGCAGCATTCTAGTACATGTGAAACTAGAAAAACTTCAATAAAGGAAGTATTTTTGGTGCAATTCGAGATGATGTAATGTAATCAATAAAATACAACACATAAGCTATGTTTAGTTCAGAGGATGGCCCTGACTGGATGAAATTGAAGCACTTTTAGAATTAGGCTTTTACAGATTTATAGCCTCTTGTTGGTTATAACAATGTTCCCATTCACTCAGTAAAAAAAAAGATCCTTTAAATGTTTGGGGTAGGAGTATATGAGATTGAGGCGTAACTTTTCCTTATACAATGATTGTGTTTTACTAACATAAAATTGGAAAACCCCTATTAATGTGGTGTAATTATTTATAGATGAAGAACCCAATACAACATGCACCGAGAACTGCAACACAGCAAATATAATGTGTTTAAAGGTGCCATCAAACATTAATATTCAGGTTTTAACTGCTGTGACGGGCGCTGTCGAGGGCATTCCGCAAGAAGAGATCCTGGCAGCTAAAGTTAGGTCAGTGTCCATGATATTTTGTTGCTCATGTCTGCTATGCTTATTTATTTTTCTATAACTCATATCATCCACTTTTTGTTTTCTTAACAAAGGAGTATCTATAGTGAGGAAAAAACTGTTAAAGGCCATCTATGGCTAAAAACAACTTATCCCCTTATCCGCAGGATAGGGGATAAGTGTATGATCGTGGGGGTACGAATGCTGGGACCCCCCGGGATCTCCTGCATTGGGCCATGGCTCTGACACGCAGGAGGCGTGCCGGCTGCAGCGTGACGTCGCGGCCAACACGCCTCCTCCATGTGGTTCTATGTGAGAGGCGAGGAGGCAGCTTTCATGTCTCCCTGCCCCATGTCTCCCTGGGGAGGGGGCGTACAGTCGACCTATCTAGGCCGATGCTACATGCATTAGCGCTCTCACTGAGCGCTATTGTGGGGGCCCCGTTCAGGAGATCGCTGGGGGTCTCAGTGGTCGACACCCTGCGATCAAACACTTATACACATAAGGACAACTGCAGCGTTATTACCCTTAAGTTGTTTGTAAGGTAACATATATGTAATGTTTTAACTCTTGATGTTGCGTATATGTTACCTTACAAACAGTTTAACAGGTGTAAGTGGGTTTAACAGACCTGTGACCAAGCCGATTCATTGTAAAAATTATATCTGAAATTGTGCAAATTGGGCATATATAACAGGTCACTTTGACCTGATGCCAGCATATTTAAGATACATCTATTTCTTTTACAGCTTTTCAACGGTTAATGTGGATTGCGTGTCTGCCTGTAACATGTCACTTCTTCTTATGGCCTCTGTGCAATTTATCAGAGTACCAGCCCAGGCCCCTTTGAGCATCACAAGGTACTGTAATATAGAACTGGGTTCATTAAATAACCACCTGTATGGTTTTTTTGTTTCACGTTATATAGTGTATTACACTATGTTTTCAAGCTTATACTCAGAAACTACGTATGGTCACACGCCAGAATTTCTGCATGGACTTCTGCATGAAAATTCTTCATGAATTTATAGCTAATACACTTCAATGGGAGTCCACTGCCCCATTTACAAATCAGAATTTCCGCTGCAGGAATTCCATTGAAGCGAATGGGCAGACTAAAGGAGGCATTCATCCTATGACACTTGAGCTTATTCTGAAGCTGACAAATTCCCTTGAATCTATTTACTACTGTCTGTATACTATATCTATCCATAACATGCACCAATAAGCCATAAAATTAAAGTTGCATAGGTCCCCTTATTTGTCCACAAGACCGCTGAAGGTGTCCTTTGGTATCTGACACAAATATGTTTGCAGCAGAGTGACCGCCATTGGTTGGACTTGTTTTTCCACACATCCCAGAAATATTGACTTGGATAGAGATCTAGGGAACCTTTTCATATTCCTCAAAATAGTCCTGAACAATATTTGTGTGTGTATCTTACAAAAAGAAGCCACTGCTATTAGAGAACACCATTGCCTTAAAGGCGTGCACTTAGTCTGCAACAATATTTAGGCAGGGGCTGTGTGTCAAAGTAACATCCACATGAATTCCAGGAAACAAGGTTTACCAACAGAACATCACATTGCCTCCTCTGGCTTTCCTTCTTTCCATAGTGCATCATGCTGCTATCACTTCCCAGTGTTGCACATGGACCTGGCTGTTTAAATTATAGTAAAAAGACATGATTCATCAGACCAGGTTACCTTCTTCCATTACTTCATGGTCTACAGCTAATGCCCTTTGTACACACTTTTGATAAGGGAAGGAGACTCTAACTAGACCGGTCTCTATGCAGCAAGCTGTGATATACTTTCTGAGCTTACACCTTTCTATCATAGCCAGCATTCGTTTTTCCTGCCATTTGTGCTACAGTAACTATTTCTGTGGGATTGGACCAGATGGGCCAACCTTCACTCCCTACCCAGTGCACCTATGGCCCTGTTGCTAGTTTATCAGTAGTCCTTCCTTGGACCACTTTGGTACTATCCACAGCATATTGGGAACTCCCCACAAGACCTTTGTAGATTTGGAGATTTTCTGACTGACTGTTTTCAACCCATCACATTTTGGCCCTTGTTGGAGTTGCTCATATCTTTTGCTCACTTAACCACATCACTTACCAGAACGGACTGTTAACTTGCAAAATCATGTATTTCACCTCAAGACAGGTAGACACTGTAAGGAGATAATACATGTTATTCACTTTAGCTTTGATTGGTTTTATTAGATATGTACGTACACACATTGGCTTTTATTTACTAAGAGTGTTGTGTAGGTTTCTTTGCCGGTTTTAATTCCCTACAATTTATTTTCCACGGTATTTACTAAGGTTTCCCTACATTTTCCACTTTTCCTACACTTTTCTTTTATTTTTACACATGCTCTGATCTGTCGGGTTTTCCTCAGCTCAAATCCACCACATTTTATGTGGAAACCTTAGTAAATATGTTGGGTTTTAGTGAAAATGTCAGGAACACGCCCTTTTCGGATACCACGCCCCCTTTCACCAGTGGCCAAACCCCTTTTTTGCGTTTTCTTCGCAAAAGGGAGAGTTAGTCAAGGTTTTTTCCAATTCTGGCGCAGACAGAATTTCTGGTGCAATGCGACAGAATCTGGCGCACAACCCGACGAAACATGTCTGGTTTGCAATAGTAAATGAGGGCCATTATATGTATGGAACGTTTTAAACAAATTATTCCCTCAGACATTTGGCCTAGTAGAATGTCCTTCCATTATAAAATGCCAGCACTGATCAACTTCCTTTTATACATCTAGATTTCAAATGGAGAATACAGAATATGACTGTGAGAAGAATGATGTCTGCTGGCAGCAGCTTGCTTATCCACTAACTAAGTATTACACAGGTAAGCGGTGTAGTAAAGTATCTGAAGATTCCCCAATACCTTTTTCTGTCAAATCTGTCTGTCATTTGGTGAAGGCATTTCACAAAGGTCTGGCTTAACCCATTAAGGACGAAGGGTGTACAGGTAATTAAGGACCAAGGGTGTACCTGTACTCTCTGGTCCCGTTACCGGGGTTTGAAGCATGAACACGTGCTGAGCAGGCCTCATACCCGGTGGGTCCCGGTTGCTATCGGCAGCTAGGACCCACGGTTAATGCCAGACATAGTCGATCGGACCGATGCTCGGCATTAACTTTGATTGTGGCGTCTAAATTCGGGTTGGCTAGATGCCGGTTAGCTCAGCAGAGCTGATTGGAACATCTGCAGTGAAATTACGGGTCCCGATCACCTGAGAGGACGGCCCTTACCTGCCCCCTCGCTGTTCGATTGATCCTCTGGTAGGAGGAAAAAAAAACAAAAGTGTAAAAAACTAAAATTGGCCTGGTCCTTAAGGGTTTAAAGCTGTATTTTTGCGCACACACAAAGTTTGTGAATAAGACAAACATACTGTCCATCAATTCTAGATGTGAGCAGTACAGACACTTGTCAAAATTAACACACAGTACCAATATTTGCACAACATTATACAGTTTCTATAATAAAGTTACATAGGTATTAGTCTTTCAAATTTTCATCATAGGTATACCTCAACTATGAGAGACATAATGAGAAAAAAAAATCCATAAAATCACTGTCTGATTTTTAACCTCTTAAGGACTCAGGGTGTACCTGTACGCCCTGAGCCCGGTCCCGGTGTTTAAAATGGGGTCAAGCCGCGACCCTGCATCACACCGGGTCAGTCCCGGCTGCTAGTCATAGCCGGGACCCTGGGCTAATAGCGATCGTTGTGCCGCACACTATTAACCCTTTAGACGCGGCGATCAAAGTTGACCGCCGCGTCTGAAAGGGAAAGTAAACACTTCCCGGCAGCTCAGTCGGGCTGATCGGGACATCACGATGAAATCGCGATGTCCCGATCAGCTAGGACGCAAGCGGAGACCCCCTTTCCTTGCTCCGTCGCGTCCGATCTGGGTTTGATAGCTCCAAGCCTGAGCTACAGGCTTGAGCAATCGAGCCCCTATCTTGCTGATCCATGCAAAGCTATGGCTTTGCAGGGATCAGGGTAAAAGATCAGTGTGTGCAGTGTGATAGGTCCCTATGGGAGCTATAGCACTGCAAAAAAAAAAAAGTTAACAAAGGTCATTTAACCCCTTCCCTAATAAAAGTTTGAATCACCTCCCTCTTCCCATAAAAAAACTGTGTAAATAAAAATAAACATATGTGGTATCGCCGCGTGCGTAAATGTCCGAACTATAAAAATATATTGTTAATTAAACTGCACGGTCAATGGTGTACGCACAAAAAAAATTCCAAAGTCCAACATAGGGTATTTTTGTTAAATTTTTATATCCTAAAAAAATGAATAAAAAGTGATCAAAAAGTCCGATCAATGCAAAAATGGTATCGATAAAAACTTCAAAACACTGCGCAAAAAATGAGCCCTCATACCAGCCTAAACGCTGAAGAATAAAAACGTATACATTTTCCTGCATGTAGTTATGATTTTTTTCAGAAGTACGACAAAATCAAACCTATATAAGTAGAAGGTATACCTATGATGAAAATTACAAGCCCCTCATCTTTTTAAGTGGGAGAACTTGCACAATTAGTGGCTGACTAAATAATTTTTGCCCCACTGTAACAGTGGCTTTCATCCCCCATAGGCTATGTTGGCATTTGTTCAATGTATACATTATGAGCTTTTCATGATGTATAGGTTTATTGGATGCTTGTGAAGTATACTGGACTATACCATTTACTTGACTGTACCAGACAGATGACAAAAGGATGCTATTGGCTTTCATCTGACAATGGAAAGCTATGAACACTTTAGCGTGTTCTTCAGGAACTCTCATAACGTAAATATTAAACATAAACAGAATCATGAATAGGCCTTATGTGATATATTATCATTTATGAGCCAACCCCAGGCATTACCATTGCTGCATAAACAAAGGAGCACTCTGCAGAGTGACACGACAGGCTGGAGAAGTGTAGAAAACTGTGCAATGCAGACCCATCATTCTAAAGATCACGTGATCCTAATGGTCAGACCCATAGCAATTTAATAGTAATGGCATTTACTAGCAATGTGCCACATTAGCCATGATCTGAGGACCTCTTCAATGCTGTTGCCGGTGTCCACATTCTTGCCTCCAGTGGTTGACTTTTACAGAATGCCAGGCTACATGTAGTGAAAGGCTGTTCTACTTCCAGGTGCCTACAGTGTAAACACTGGGAATAATACATCAGTGACCAATATAGCACATTATTTTTAATAATTTATGTTTCTTGGCAAAAAAATAGAGCTTTGTACAGTAGTACTTCCTGTCCTGCCATGCAATATATGCTTTGTTCTCCAGTAAAAGTACTCATGTTTCTGATTTAGAATTATTGTTAATCTTTGATGTGATTATTATTTTTAAGGTGAACCACAACATCTGACTTTGGCTAAAGGAATGATTCTGGTTTTCTTCTTCATAAGTGCTGCAGTCCTGGGAGCACCATGGAACAGAATACGTAAAACATTTAATCAAACTACTCTTTGAAAGACTCTTACAGCAAAAGAAAAACATATTCTAAGGGCAGGGTCACACAGGGCACATCCGCAGCATATTATACACTGTAGATGCGCTGACGGCAGTGACAGAGGGACTACAGCTTCTGGCTGCGGCTGGGTAGCTCTGTGTGTTTTTGCTCGTAGCGAAAACTTGTACAGTGGGAAATCCGCCAGTGGACACCGGGAGCTCTCGCTGAAGCCCCTCTGTGACTGCCGTTGGCGCATCCGCAGTGTGAAATATGCTGCGGATGTGCCCTTTGTGACCCTGCCCTAACAGACTATTGCAGTTGGTGGCAGATCCTACTTTTGGATGCCTGATGGGGCTGTTGATAGGGAATCTGTCAGCAGCTTGAAACCTTTTATAACTGCTGACAGCCTTATTCAGAGTTCGGGAGAGGAGTATAGTGATGCTTTCTTTTTCAATTGTGCAACATGAGAAAAATACTTGATATGGCTAACCTGGCCGCTCCTTTCACAGGTGATTGACCCCTCAAGTAATCTTCTGATTGGACACTACAACTTACACTCCTACTCAAACGAGAGCTCAGGGCATGCCTCCCTGGCACCTGCTATAGCAGTGGCAGTGGATGCAAAACCAAGACTAGTTATCAATAACCTTCTCTCTACGCCCCCTGTGTATAGTGCTGTCTCAAAACTGCTGACACATACCCTTTTAAGATAATCTAGCTACTCCATGTCTTCAAGACATGATCATCTTTTTCATTGCTGTGGTTCTTACAGCACGTATGACCAGCATAATATTTATGTTGTAAATACTGGATTTGCATTCTTGTAATTAAAAATAATGAAATAATGGTGTAAATATGTTTACTATTTGAAAAAGATTTGTCATTTTTTTCAGATACAAAAATGTATTTTTAACATGATTTATAAAAATGGATGTCTGTCTTTTTTTGTCTTCTATTCTTCCTTAAACTAAATTAAAAACCTGCAGTGGCATTTAAATTAAAAACAAAACAGGGTCAATAGGGCAAGGCAAAACCTATTTTGCATTTAGTTTTGACATTAGGGTCAATAGGGCAAGGCAAAACCTATTTTGCATTTAGGTTTGGCATTTTTTCCCTGACCCCATTGCTTTTCTCAGCATACTGAGAGTGTTAATTATTATTATTATTATTATTATTATTTTTTTTTTTTTAAAGCAAAAACGCCATAGTGTCAGCATTAGAGGGAAGTAGGGATGCATAGCATCCCTACTTCCCTTTTCTGCTGTATACTGCACTGGAAACTGTCCCTGTCTGCATCAGGACTCAGCTGTGCCCGCAACTATATAGCCGGGAGCACAGCTCATGCTGAACATTAGATATACATTGTATATCTACTGCCCAGCAATAATTTACAGTGATCCTGTATGATGTGTATACATTGCTGGTTTACTGTAACCCCTTGTTGGGCCGACGCAGATTCACTGTAGGTTCATGCTGGGCAGGAGATATACAGTGTTTATCTCCTGCTCAGCATGAGCTCAGCCCCGTTAGGAGCAGGGAGTCCTGTCAGTATAGTGACGGGAGTCCCGGCTCCTTTATAGTATAAATAGTTGCACAATGCACCTATGTATACCATAGGGTTGACGGAGGAAGTAATGATGCTATGCATCACTCCTCACACTCCGTGGGCCAGGCGCTCTGCATCCGACCCACAGAGTGGTACCAAAGCAGCAAAAAACGCCAGAAAAACTGCCAAAACATTTTTTCTGGCATTTTTGTTAGTGGGGGGGAAAAAAAAAAGTGGAAACTTAGCTTTAATGTGCCAAAGTTGTAAAACATGAAAACTAAATAAATTTGACATCTTTATAATTCTGCTGATGCAGAGGATAATGTTATCTTAGCTGCATTGTTAACAGCATAAGGCTGTGTTCACATGTACAGTATTTCAACATGAAATGCACAGATTCTCTCAGAAGCCTTGTGGCCTTTTGGCAAGTCACATCAGCTCTGTGTTTGCAGATGCATAAATGAAGCATATAAAGCAAAGCACACTGGGGGAGATTTATCATTGCTTTTCTGACATTTTATTGGCTAAAATTAGGCCAAACATTTTTGTGCAGTTTTTGCGCCAAACTTTAGCGCAATTTCAAAATAGACAACTTTGGCAAAAGTGACTGTGATGCAGTGCTTCATTCTTGACTATGCAGTGGATGAGATTTATCAACTGCGTCTTTTGTAAAAAGGCACAAAGATATTGCATAAGCATTAAAAAAATTAATAAATAAATAAACAAATTCGTACCACCTCTGCCTTGCCTTAGAAAATGACATACTACAGCAAGTTCTGAGGTGATTTTTCATTTGTGCACAATTTATCAAAATCTTGCGCCGTTTTGATACATTTGGCGCACAGAAGCCAAAAAAACACATCCTAAAAAAAAAAAAAGTCTGAATTGGCTGCACACAGACATATATTGATAAATCGTCTCCACTGTACCTACTGTGAAGCATGGAGGAGGTTTGGTTATGTTTTGTGGCTGTTTCGCTGCATCTGGCACGTGGGCATCTTGAATCTGTTCAGGGTAGAATGAAATCTCAAGACTATCCAGGCATTCTGGAGCAGAATGTGCTTCAAGGTGTCAGGACGCTGGGTCTCTGTCGCAGGTCATGGGTCCTCCAATAAGATAATGGGGTAGATTTATCAAAACCAGTGCAGAGGACAAGTGGAGCAGTTGCCCATAGCGACCAATCAGATTGCTTCTTTCTTTTTAAAAAAAGGCTTCTAAAAGAAGCAATCTGATAAATTTCCCAGGGACCCAAAACACTGTGGAATTTATCATTGTAGGTGTAGGTAAATGTTTTTTTTTTACACCTTTTTGTGTGGTGCTAATGTGTTTTATCCTGTTTCACAACAATTTGCAACTTGTCTACACACAAAAAAGTTAAGCCATGTCTAGGTTGGTGTATATTTTGCTAGTTTTTGAAGATGTTTTCACAAAAATTTGCAATCCCTGATCACTGCAAACACTAATAATGATCACTGATCACTGCAAACACTAATAATGCCAAACTACATTCAAGTTGTATTTTTTGTAAATACATTGGGCAAAATGTTGGGACTTTTTACCACCAAAAAACTGTAAAACCAATGATAAATTCCCCACAAACACACACAGTTTAAAGATACCCAATAATGTCTAAGAACAAAACATTGGACTATTCTGAAGTGACCTTCTATGAGCCCTGATATGATTTTTATTGAACATCTGTGGAAGGATCTGAAAGATGCAGGCTGGAGAAGGCACCTTCACACCTGAGACAACTGGAGCAGTATATAAGGAGTGGGCCAAGATACCTGGGGACAAGTGCAAATGTCTCATTGAGAGTTACAGAAATCGCTTGATAGCAGTGACTGTCTCAAAGGTTGTGCAACAAAATATTAGGGGTTATCCAGGGGAAAGTTTTAGAACAATGCCCATCCTACAGTATGCAAAAAAAAAATTCTTCACCTCCAGCACTCCCATGGTGCCTCTGGTGTCCTGCTTTGGTCACGGCTGTGTCCTTTTCCTGAGCTGCAGTGTGATGCTTTGGCCGGGAGTGACTTCAGGGCCCAGAGTGTCATACTGTTGCTCAGCCAATCACGGACTGAAGCCAGACATTGCTGTTGCCAGTGATTGGCTGAGTGGCAGTATGACACTCTGGGCCCAAGCATCACACTGCAGCTCAGGAAAAGGATCACAGCAGGACACTGAAGACACTGGAAATAAGTGAAGGTTTTTATTTTTATGTACAGTGGTCCCTCAACATACGATGGTAATCCGTTCCAAATGGACCATCGTTTGTTGTAACCATCGAATGTTGAGGGATCCGTGCAATGTAAAGTATAGGACAGTGATCTCCAACCTGCGGACCTCCAGATGTTGCAAAACTAAAACACCCAGCATGCCCGGACAGCCAACGGCTGTCCGGGCATGCTGGGAGTTGTAGTTTTGCAACATCTGGAGGTCCGCAGGTTGAAGACCACTGGCATTGGAGGTTATACTCACGTGTCCCCGCCGCTCCGGACCATCACCGCTGCCCTGGATGTCGCCCTCCATCGCTGTTGCCGCGTCCCCGGGGTGTCCCCGACGCTCCGGCAAGGCCTCTGCTTCCCCGGCATCCTCGCTCTCTCAGTCATCGCCATCACGTCGCTACGCACGCCGCTCCTATTGGATGACGGGACGGCGTGCGCAGCAACGTGATGACTACAATGGAGAGCGCCGACGATGCAGGGGATCCCAAAGAGGACGCGCTGGAGCCCCGAGGACAGGTAAGTGATAGTCAGAGGACCACACGGGGCACCGTAAACGGCTATCCGACGGCAGCTGAAGCAGTCTGCCCTGCCGGATAGCCGTTTATGCGATGGCCCCGACATACAAAAGCATTGAATGTTGATGCTGCCTTCAACATGCGATGGCCTCTGAGAGGCCGTCGTATGTTGAAATGATCGTATGTCGGGGGCCATCGTAGGTCCGGGGGTCACTGTACTATAGAAAGGGCATTCTTCTAAAACCCCCTCCCACTGGATAACACTTAAAGGGGTACTCCGCTGCTCAGCGTATGGAACAAACAGTTCCGAACACCGGAGCCTGTGATGTCATAGCCCCGCCCCCTCGTGATGTCACGCCCACTAATATACATGGTTGTATTATGGTTCAGTACAACATCTGAATTGTACAGAGCCATTGTACATAATCACACGCAGACTTCTACTGATTTTATGTGGATTGATGCAAATGGATTGTTAGAATGCTTTATTGTGTGCTACTGTACAGCCTCATTCTTGTGGCTTTGTTGGCTGCACAAGGCTTCATGTACAGATGGTGTAAAGCACATGGCTGATAGAGATACATTTGCAGTATCCTAAACGTATTTGTTTGTTTTAAGGGTTTTGTTACATTTCATATACTTTATTGCTAATGCATACTGCCATATGTTGAATATACGTTCACATAGTGGCCGACATTTATCATTGTCTTTAGACCGTTTTTTGTGTCTAGAAAAGGCACAAGCAGGGTATTTGCGCCTTTTGGTTACACATTTCTGCTGATTTTGAGTTATAATCCACTGATTTTGGCAATACACATGATATGGAAGGGTTTTATGAACCCACAAAGCCACTGAAGTCTCTAAAACGACACCAGCCCAGATTTAGCTTAACTTTGTGAAGAGTAAAATTTTAGAAAATGTGACCTGCTCAAAATTTATCAAATGCTCTGTGACCATTTAATAAATTTGGTGTTCCTACACATTACCAGCACACAAAAAAAAGTGTACAAAAATGCTTCACTTACACCTACAATGATAAATGCCGGCCAGTAAACTTATTGCTTTGCTGCAAAGGCAAAGTGCACATCTGCGTTTAGGCTCCGTCACTGTTCAGGCCAGAAACTGAGCGGAGTTGAACCTCAGACACCAACAGGTCCCATTGACTTTGAATGGGGAGAGGCTATTTTCACATGGGTGAAAAATGTGCCGAATGTGCGGACGGAATCTTCCGCATAGACATTCCGCTGCCGCAGAATCCTGTTGATTTTGATGGGATTCTGTGGTACTATTCACACGGCAGAATTTCTGTGCCAGAAACATCTTCAGATTCTGGCATCTGCAGAAGTAGTAGACTTGTCTATTCTTTCTGCGGATACTACAAGGAAATGCATTGCTGTCTATGAGACGGCGCATTTCCAAGTGGTCCCATGACCTGCTGATTAGTCAAATGTTTTGTGTGGACCCAGCCTTAGTCTGGTTTCTGTTTTGCAGGATTTGAGCAAATAAATTAATTAATTAACTGATCTGCAGTATTTTTTTTTCTTCACTTATCTCCCATCATTACAACAGATTCAGCTAACAGAGTTCCAAATGTGATGTGAACAATGTCGAATGGTTACATTTATAAGTGCATGTGAGAAAAGCCTCTACCAAAACACTGCTACATTTACTTTTACATTTACTGCGGTACTCCAATGGAAAACAAATGTTTTCAAATCAACTGGTGTTTATCAGCTGCTGTATGCTCCAGAGGAAGTTGTGCAGTTCTTTTCTGTCTGACCACAGTGCTCTCTGCTGACACTCTTTTTATTAGAAAAATACAAAACTTATCAAATACAAAACACAAAGCAAGCTTAACCAGCTATAACATAAATAAGAAATACTCTAGAACCAAAAACAAAACCTCAAACAAAACCCTGCCTAACCGGCCAGCCCAGCTTTACTAAGATACTAAAATACTAAGATATTAAAATATGCCCAAAATATCTAAATCAAACACTCACACGCTTACCGAAAATGAACATAAGAAAAATAAATAAATAAATAAAATAGCACAACTTGGCTTGTCAAAATATTAACATAAAAGTTATCATTACCCGACTATAACTCAAAACCATCCATACTTGGGAACACGCAACAAGAAAACTAAACAGAAACCTCAAAAAAAAAAAAAAATTATGTTTTTTTACTTTTTTTTTTATTTATATATATTTTTTTTTTATTTTTTTACATTATTTATATTTTTTTTATCTTTTTATATATATACACATATATATATATATATATATATATATATACACACACACACACACACATTTTTTTATAAACAAAAAAAACAAAAAATAAAAAATAGCAATAATAATCAAAATAATCATATCACACATACATTCACTTACAAAATGTCCAAATTAACTGGGATCCTCTATCCGGGACTAATGAAAATACCAAAGAAAACATAAAACAGACCAAATAACTGAAATAAACAAAATAAATCACATATCAACACAACAACTGGTCCGGCTACCATAACGCTATAACATGAAACAATATGAAACAATATAGATATAACAATATAGATATAACACAATATACGTACAAAATTACTAAATATACTATATAAATAAAATATAATATAAACAAAATATATGCACTACAGAAAACACCTACAAGATCAACAGAAAACCCTAGGAAAAACCCTACACTAAAACTGTACCCTCACCCATACCACCCCTCCTGTACATGGGTCAGAGTCCATACCGTTCTTACAGTTCACAAAGTCCAGTCCTTAACTGACCCATGTCAGGTCCCCCAAAGATGAACACCACCACCCACAAGCACACCCTCCCCACCTAGCACTCCTCCCAACCAACTTATACACAAACTTATACACACTGAACCACAAACCACTTTAGGCCCAAGTTTGGTCGCCTGTAAGCCCTTCATACCATATCAGCTTAAAAACAAAACAAAAAGCTAGCGTGCACATGCATCAGCCCACAACCAGGGAGAAGGATGGCAGACTTGATACATTCAAAATAATTTTACACTCTTTCCCTAACTCCCCCTACAATTCTCCCTAATCCTATCCCTCCATTCAAACTAACCCTGTTCTCATCCTATCTCTATCCCTATAACACTGTCCCTAACCAAAATAAAGGTACTCTACCTAAAAGGTCTAGTACCTAGGGCACATCAAAAGAAAACCCTCTCCATAGGAGAGAAGCCCTACTGGTACCAAGACTGCCATACTCCAAAGACCTGATCTTCCCGAGGTCACCAGTGATGTTCCTACAGACCTCCACCTCGGAGAGGATTTTCTGTTGGGTCGACACTAAACACCGTGCATTCCACGTGTAGTACCTAACCACTAAACTAACTAAGAATAAAGTGCCCCGATCTCGGCCAACCAGGTTCCTGAATGCCCCATAAGCCCACTCCTGATAGGTAAGGCCGGCAAGTTGACTCCAGCCGATGGAAGCGCCCACCCTGTTGTAAACCCCTATATTAAAGGGACAATGAAGCAGGAAATGGTCCATGCTTTCCAGCGTGTCCCCGCACTCTTCTCGGGGACATCCCCGGTCATCAGAGTTCCTACACTTCAAATTGTCCCTCACATATAGCTTCCCCTGAAAGCAGCGCCAGGCCAACTTCTGGGGGATCCTTTTCATGTTTAAAAGGTACAACCCCACCCTCAGATCCCGACCTGGGCAGTCCCTGAGCGCCAGAGGCTTCTGGAAGTGGGTCAACAGAACCCGTTTGTCAAGGAACTGCCTTGACTGGGTCCTGATCTCCCACACTCCCAGACCCCACCGACGTATCACCTTCAGAGTCGGGGTAGCGTAAGCCGGAAGATGCCCATGGGGCGTACGGAGGTCCTTCACTTGCCCTCCTGTCTCCCATTCCTGGAAGAAAGGCCGAAACCATTCCCTGCAGGAGAGTACCCACGGAGAAGCCCTCTCTGACCAGAGGTTTGAGATGTTAGCTTTCAAGAAGGTGTTGGTTAAGAACACCACAGGGTTTACCATAGATAAACCCCCTAGTCTCCTCGTGCGGTACGTAACCTCCCTCTTGACTAGGTTCATCCTGTTTCCCCATAACAGTTGGAAAAACAGGCTGTAGATCCTAGTGTGGTAAGCCTCTGGCAAGATACATACGCTGCCCAGATAGATAAACAAGGGGAGCAGGTACGATTTGATCAGGTGTACCCTTTCCCTGAGGGTCATAGACCAACTCTTCCATTGGTCCACCTTCTGAGCGGCATCCTGGAGCTTACCATCCCAGTTTTTGGTGGGATAATCATCCTTGCCGAATATGATGCCCAAAACTTTTGCTGACTCTTGGGGCCCTGGAAGGGTGTCCGGGAGATCATACGTGGGATCTCCCCCTCCCAGCCAGAGACTCTCACACTTATCCCGGTTGATCTTAGACTCGGATGCCTCCGAGCAGCGGTCCACTTCCGACATCACCACATCGACCTCCTCTCGCGAGGACACGAAAATGGTGACATCGTCAGCGTACGCCACCACTCTCTGGGCGACATCCAGCTCCGCCAGACTCATCCCGACTCCCGCCAACGGCCCACAATCTACCCTCCGGACGAAGGGATCGATTGCGAACACATATAAAAGCGGGCTCAAAGGACAACCCTGACGGACTCCGGACCCCACCTCAAAAGAGCGGCCAGACCAACCGTTCACCAGTGGGAAACTCTCTGCCCCTGCATACAAGATCTTAAGCCAATTAACAAAAGGACTCGGTAAGCCATATCTCAGGAGGACGGACCAGAGGTACTCGTGGTTCACCCGATCAAACGCTTTGGCCTGATCCAGGGACAGCAAGTACCCCTTCCAGAAACCCGCACTACTCCGCTCCACTGCCTCCCTGACACTAAGGACCGCACTTAAGGTGCTTCGGCCTGGAACAAAGCAGTGCTGGGCCCGCGAAAGGAGCCGGGGTGCAAACTTCACCAGCCGATTAAACAGTATCTTAGCCAGAAGCTTCCTGTCCGTATTGAGAAGAGCTATCGGCCTCCAATTCTCAATACGGCTGGGATCTTTACCCTTTGACAAAAGAATCAGGGCTGACCTCCTCAATGACTTCGGCAGAGTGCCCGAGGAGAGACACTCATTGAATACCTCAGTCAAGAGGGGAGCTAAAGACTCCTTAAAGGTCCTGTACCACTCGGATGTTAAGCCATCCGGACCTGGCGACTTCTTAGGGGCAAGCCCCTCGATCGCCAGTCTCACTTCCTCTTCCCTGATTTCTTCTGCCAAAACATCAAGAGAGGGGTCTACCCCTGGCTCAGGAATGGTTTCAGTCAGGAAAACAGACATCTTGTCTCGATCTAGATCCTTCCTCCCCAAGAGGTGCGAGTAGAAGGATCTGACGACCTCCAAGATCCCTGATCTGGACCGATTCAGAGATCCTGTACCATCAATCAGTCCTGAAATGACTTTACTACTCACTGACATCTTACAGTTTCTGTAAGGGTCGGGCGAGCGGTACCTCCCGTAATCCCTCTCAAAAACCAAAGATGCGTGCCTATCATACTGACACCCCATCAGCAAGGATTTCACTCTGGAGATATCCTCTCGGCTACCTCCAGTCGAGACGAGAAGCTCGAGTTTCCTCCTCAGTCCCTGATACAGGCGATACCTGTTCAGGGACCTGAGGCTCGAGAGCTGGTGGAAGAACCCCGCAACCCGCTTCTTGAATATCTCCCACCACTCTGACTTACTACTACATAGGCCCAGTAAAGGTACCTGACTCTGAAGAAAATCCTCAAAGGACTGTCTTACCTCCACTTCCTCCAGGAGGGACGAATTCAGCTTCCAGTAACCTTTACCCATCCGGGGGGTCTCTGAAACATTCAGGGAAAACAAAATCATACAGTGATCGGAGAACTCCACCTCAACCACGGACACTGCGGAAGAGACGGCTTCCTCCTTTAAATAAAACCTATCTATTCTAGACCTGCGACTACCTTGATGATAGGTGAAACCCGCGTGGCCCGAGGGGTTCCGGATGTGGGCATCCTCTAGGCGAGCTTCTCTAGCTATGCTAATCAGTGCCACACTATCACAAGTCAGCGGACCATTGGAGCCTCTCCTATCTTGGGACCTCGTGACATTATTGAAGTCCCCTCCAAAGATCACCTGCCGACTCGTAAAAAGAAAGGGCTTAATGCTCATAAAGAGATCTTTACGGCCCCGCTTAGTTTGCGGGGCATAGATGTTAATGAGCCGGAGCTCCTGCCCCTTCATGAGGACATCTAGGATCAGGCACCTCCCCATTTCTAATTCAATAACCCGTCGGCATTCAACAGGAGCGGTAAAAAGGACCGCCACCCCACTATACGGCTCAGCCGCAAGAGACCAATGGGAGGGACCGCGCCTCCACTCTCTCCTGGCTTTTACCAGGGAGGCTAGATCTGACAACCTAGTCTCCTGTAAAAAGAAAATGTCGGCTTCAACGCGGCCGAGAAAATCAAAGGCTGCAAATCTAGCCGTATCAGATTTTATGCTGGCACAATTAATAGATGCCAGCGTCAATGGGGTGAGTGCCGCCATACAGGGTGATTGAGTTAGACGGCCTTCTATCCCTTACACCTTCTTCCTCTCCTTTCCCCCATCTGAGTCAGAGGAAGACCCCTTACCCCTTTTAAGGCTGTGGGATAAATCCATCCCAGGATCTTTACCTTTGGAATCCAGAGTTGCCTTTCCCCTTGAGGAACCCACCTCAGGGGTGGAAGGCTCGGCGCCCCCTTGAGGCTGCACCACTTCCCGCCCCTCTTCCTCCCCCTCAAGAGGAGGAGGCGAGATAGTATCCCCGAGGGCCTCATACCGATTCGAGAGGACGATCAGAGGGTCGGAGACTGGGATGTTCCTTTTCAGGTCTGGGGCTGTAACAGAAGAGAGGAACAGAACCTCCTTACTTTTTCCCCTTTTCCTCCTCCTCTTCTTTTTACGGTCACCATTTAGTTTCTGCCCTCCCTCCTCCTCCTCATCCACTGTTTCGTATTGGGAAGAACTGGAGGAGAGGGCAATCTCACCCTCCTCTCTGCGAATTCTCCCGACCTCCTCATCCAACTCAGTCTCACCCAAAACCTCAGATTGCTGACCAACTGAGCCCATGCCTGGAGAGGGACCCAGAGCTACCCCTGGCACCTGGGAAATCTCCTGGACCCTCTCCAACCTGCGCTTCTCCTCTCGCCTCAGCTTAGAGGGGGTCTTGTGCTTCTCCCTCACTGGTTTTGGTGCCCCTTCTCCATGGCTGGTCCCCTCCCCCACTGAGGCAACCGACAGGCTCTCCCCAGCAGGAGTGGTCGCAGCATAGGAAAAGGAGCGCGGACACCGGCTGAAAGGGTGACCTAAGTCACCACACAAGTTACACCTAATCTGCCCACAGGTGGCTGCCAGGTGACCCACCCCACAGCAGAGGGCGCATATCTGCTGAGTGCAGTTTGCACTAAAATGGTTGGGGTCACCACACCTGTGACACAGCTTCGGCTGCCCTTGGTAGAAGACCTGAATCCTGTCGCGTCCAAGGAAGGTGGCCGAAGGGATGTGGGTGACTGTGTTCCCTGAACGCCTGAGACGGACGGAAAACGTCCAGGCCCCAGACCAGATCCCGTGTTCATCAAAATTCTTTCGGGGGACGTCCGTCACCTCCCCGTACCTGCCCAGCCAGGTCATGATATCGTAGCATGAAAGTGACTCATTACGGGTTAATACGGTCACCTTCTTCAGCATGCTTTGGCGGGATACCGCTTTTACAGCAAAATCACGCCATCCGGGCTCGTTCTTCATCAGCTCATAATTAGACCAGAAAAGATCAAGTCCCTCTGGCCTAACAAAGCTGACGTCAAACTCGGAGGAGCCGAAGGGGTGAATCAGGGCAAAGATGTCCCTAGCCCTGAAACCCATCTGGAGCAGAAGCTCCACCACCTTGCCCCTTTGGGGGCACGCATCATTGCCAGTCCACACCAAACGGGCCACATTCCTGCGGCCAGCCTCCTGCCCGGGTGTATGGAGGGACCATACGATCTCCCCATCTTTTTCTCGGAACGCTCCAAGACCATGTCTCTCCACCCAAAAAGACAGGTCCACCTCCTTTCCCTCTACCTGGAGCGTCCTCTCTCCTCTCCTAAGCGCCTCCAGGAGGCGCCGCTGCAAGTGACCATTTCCAGATTCCAAAGGTAAAGAACTCCCTGAACCTCCCGAACCCCCAGCCGCCACACTTGCATAACTCCTGGCGACTGGGGGGGCAGCCGGACCAGACCCCGACACACCAGAGCCACCAGCACTTACACCACAATCATTCCTCCCATCCATGACACTCCTCCTATTCATACCACTACCATTCCTCTCATCCACAGCACTACCACTCCTCCCATCTGCACCACTACCACTCCTCTCATTCACAGCACCACTCCTCTCATCCACAGCACTTCCACTCCTCCCATTCACAGCACTACCACTCCTCCCATTCACACCACTACTCCTCTCATCCACAGTACTTCCACTCCTCCCATTCACAGCACTACCACTCCTCTCATTCACACCACTACTCCTCCCATTCACAGCACTTCCACTCCTCCCATTCACACCACTACCACTCCTCCCATTCACACCACTACTCCTCTCATCCACAGCACTTCCACTCCTTCCATTCACAGCACTACCACTCCTCCCATTCACACCACTACTCCTCTCATCCACAGAACTTCCACTCCTCCCATTCACAGCACTACCACTCCTCTCATTCACACCACTACTCCTCTCATCCACAGCACTTCCACTCCTCCCATTCACAGCACTACCACTCCTCCCATTCACACCACTACTCCTCCTCTCATCCACAGCACTTCCACTCCTCCCATTCACAGTACTACCACTCCTCTCATCCACACAGGTATTACTAAACCCTTTCAGTGCAGTAACTTTTTCACTCTTACTTTTGGCTGAGCTGGCCGGGATAGACTGTAATGTTGCTGGTGCCGATGTCACTAACTCTGCCTCTGGCATCACATCTCTGCCACTGATGTCACTAGTTCCATCTCCTGACGTCACTTCCATGAGCAGGGCCGCCCCTCCTCCTTCACCATGTGACGTGTAGGAAATCCCCTCCCTCACAGGGGAAGTTTCCATTATGTCAGCACTTGCACTGAACGACCGCATGGACTGTCCAGCTGATGCCCGGACACTCCCCCCCCTCACAGGGGAGTGCCCTGCAGCACCAGCAATGCCCAGGGGACCGCCCCCCACTTCAAGCCTGTCCTGCCCTTCCCTACCGACAGGACAGGAGGGCTTCTCAGCATCTCCCTCCGCCATCTTGGATTTCACACTGTACCCCCCGTGCTGGCCCCGCTCCACCTCAGAAGTGGGGTCTTGCAGAGTGGGGGGCCCAGCAGCCTGTACCGACTTCTCAGCCGGCCCAGACTGCTGGAAAGGACTAAATACAAAACGGGTGACTTCTCCCACTTTCCTCTTCTTTTTGCTCCTCTGCCCTTTCTTCTTCCCTCCTTCAGGGCCCAGATCATCACCAAAAGAAAAGTTCTGGAAATGAGTGGGGGATTCCTGCAGGATGATGGCCCGGAGCACCCCGCCATCACTGTCCTCCTCGCTCTCATCAGCAGATGACACAGGTAAGGCCACCATTTGAGCAGCAGCAAGGTGGTCTTCACTGAGGGGGCGGGGCTAGGGGTGACACAGACAGCAGGGGCCCCACCATCCAGCACCACACTCTCCACCCTCCCCTCAGCCTCTCCGACAATCTCTGACTGTTCCACCTCCTCCTCCTCACCGCCACTACTCTCCCCATCATCCACCACCTCCTTACCTGGGGATTTCATGGCGGTGAATCTGTCCTTGTTTAGCAATTTTTCACGGAAAAGTCCACTGCCTTCCAAAAGGACCTTTCTCCTTTCTTCCAACGCCTTAATCTCTGTTTTCCGGGCTTGTATTCTCACCCTCAGCTCGGGTCGTTTTTTCTTGGGACCCCTGTCAGCCAGGTTTTGGGCCAGGCGCAAATCCTCCCTGGCTGCCTTTAGTTCTTTCCCACAGCGGTCGTACTCTGTAAACCGAGCCGTCATCCTGGAGCAATATATTTCCGTGGACTCTTTCGGGTCTCGGTTGCCCCACATCTCAACATTCTGCAGGCTTTTCTTGGCCTTCCTGCCACTAGTGGCCTTTCCACTACTCGCCGTTGCCTGGGGAGCAGGGACCACATTACTGCGGTCCCTGCTAGATTTTCTCACACAGGCCGGAAGACTGGCTGTAGTTGGCTTCTCTCCACCCCCCGCCAGCCTGGAACGGGAAGTGGAGCCCCGAGATTCCCGGGGCTCCATGCAGAGAGGCTCTCCCCAGGAGTCTGCCACCCTCCTGGGAAAAGCTGTTAGAACACCTGCCTCTGTAGTCTGCTTGGAAGTCCTGGAGAGCTCAAACAGGGACACACCCGCACGCTTCTCACACTGAACTGGTGTGTTTCACAGGAAGTGCTCTCTGCTGACACCTCTGTCTGTGCCAGGAACTGTCCAGAACAGAATAGGTTTGCTATGGGAATTTGCTTCTACTCTGGACAGTCCCTGAAACAGACAGAGGTGTCAGCAGATAGCACTGTGGTCAGAATGGAGAGAACAACACAACTTCCTCTGGAGAACACAGCAGCTGATACTGGAGGGGTTAACATTTTTAAATTGTAAAGAATTTTAAATATCTGTATAACTTTCCGGCACCACTTGATTTGAAAACATTTTTTTCCTACTGGAGTACTTCTTTAACAGTTAGGCTAAGTCTCCACTTGTTTTTTTGCACTGCGTTTTTAGGGATTAAAAAAACACCTGAAAAATCGCCAGTGCAAGTGACGACATCATGCGTTTTTTTGCGTTTTTTCTCGGTCGCTCTTCATTGGGGACACCGAACTGATGGGTATATGCTCCTGCCACTAGTATATGGGTATATCCTCATCTGTCATTTCTGCCAACCACCCTGAAGGGGTGTTCTTGGTTTTATGTTGTGTGATCCCTTGTCCACAGGCTACGTGTCTAGTGCTCCGGAACCTCTCCAGTGCTAGGTTCTGGGGCAATATCCCGGTGTGGACAGGGTTTAAACCTCGTATCTGTGCAACATGGTGACCTCGCCTGTCTTTCGTCTCGCAGCTGCCACCTTAGCGGCTAACGCTCCTGTACCTCTGCTGCTGCGAGGTGCCGAAGGCAGAACCCTTCTCTACTAGGGTCACATACCAGTCAGTCAGACAGTGGTCTGCATGGTTCCCTCTGCCTTTTGTCAAACGACTCACGGCTGTTGTGTTGGTGGCTGCAGTTCTGATACCCCACTACTGGGTGCGGTATATGGAGAAATGACCCGATGGGTCTTCAGGTCCCATACCAGTAAGCCAGACAGTGGTCTGCATGGTTTCCTCTGCCGTTTATCACACGTCTCACGGCTGATGTATCTGTGACTATAGTTCCGATACCCCACTGCTGGGTGCGGTATGTGGAGAACTGACCTGCTGTGCCTTAACCTCTTAAGGACCCATGACGTATGCATACGTCATGTCTTTTCCTGGTCTCCGCCGCTCACCCGGCGGAGATCGGAAGCGGATCCCTGCTGAAATCCTTCAGCAGGGATCCAGGGCAAACGCCGAGGGGGGGCCATGTATGGAAATCGCCCTTGCGATCTGCGGCGATACCGGGCTGATCGGGTCTCTGGGACCCGACCGCCCGGTAATTTCGCATGATCCCGGCTGTCACAGACAACCAGGACCATGCTAAAGCATAGGAGCGAGGTGGCAAGCCGGCCACCTCCTCCTATTCCCTGCGATCTGTCGGTTAGTTAACCGACCAATCGCAGGAGGGGGGCGGTTACTTCCTCCCGTCCTGCCCGGCCCCTTGAAGTCCGGAGAGGACGGGAGGAAGACCGGAGAACGCGGCGGGGGACGGTGGAGTGCTGGGGACCGGCTCCGGTACTTACCTCGTCCCTGAAGACCCGGATCCCGGCGAAGAAGATGGCGGCGGCGGCGACAGGTGAGTAGATCTTCAGCCGCGGTCGGGCCCTTTACAGCAATGCACGTCGCCGTAAAGCGACATGCATTGCTGTATTGGGACCCTATATACTACAACTCCCAGCATGCCCAGTCAGCCCTTGGCGTCTGGGCATGCTGGGAGTTGCAGTTTTGCAACATCTGGAGGTCCACAGTTTGGAGACCACTGTGCCCTTCCAGATGTTGCAAAACTACACATTCTCAGCATGCCCTTACTGTCCAGGCATGCTGGGAGTTGTAGTTCTGTAACATCTGGCCCTTCAGATGTTGCAGAACTACAACTCCCAGCATGCCTGGATAGTAAGGGTATACTGGGAGTTGTAGTTTTGCAACATCTGGAAGGGCACAGATTGGGAACCACTGTATTAGTGGTCTGCAAACTGTAGTCCTCCAGATGTTGCAAACTACAACTCCAAGCATGCTGGGAGTTGTAGTTCGGCAACATCTGGCTCTAAAGATGTTGCCGAACTACTACTCCCAGCATGCCTGAGAATGTTTGGGAGTTGTGGTTTTGCAACAACAGGAGGCACACTGGTTGGGAAACATTGTCTGTTTCCTAACTCAGTGTTTCCCAACCCGTGTGCCTCCAGCTGTTGCAAAACTATAACTACCAGCATGCACTGATAGACTGTGCATGCTGGGAGTTGTAGTTTTGCAACAGCTGGAGGTCCCCCCCTGTGAATGTATAGGGTACATTCACATGGGCAGGGGGCTTACAGTGAGTATCAGGCTGCAAGTTTGCGATGCAGCAAATTTTGCGCGGCAGCTCAAACTCGCAGCGGGAAAATCGCTGTAACCCCCCCCCCCCCCTGCCCGTGTGACTGTACCCTAAAAACACTACACTACACTACACTAACACAAAATAAAATAAAATGTAAAAAACACTACATATACACATACCCCTACACAGCCCCCCTCCCCTCCCCAATAAAAATGAAAAACGTCTGGTACCCCACTGTTTTCAAAATGGAGCCTCCAGCTGTTGCAAAACAACAACTCCCAGTATTGCCAGACAGCCGTTGACTGTCCAAGCATGCTGGGAGTTTTGCAGCTGGAGGCACCCTGTTTGTGAATCACTGGCGTAGAATACCCCTATGTCCACCCCAATGCAGATCCCTAATTCAGGCCTCAAATGCGCATGGCGCTCTCACTTCGGAGCCCTGTCGTATTTCAAGGCAACAGTTTAGGGTCACATATGGGGTATCGCCGTACTCGGGAGAAATTGCCTTACTAATTTTGGGGGGCTTTTTCTCCTTTCACCCCTTATGAAAAGGTGAAATTGGGGTCTACACCAGCATGTTAGTGTAAAAAATAAATTTTTTACACTAACATGCTGGTGTTGCCCTATACTTTTCATTTTGACAAGAGGTAAAAGGGAAAAAAGCCCCCCAAAATTTGTAATGCAACCTCTCCCGACTACGGAGATACCCCATATGTGGGCGCAAAGTGCTCTGGGGGCGCACAACAAGGCCCAGAAGGGAGAGTGCACCATGTACATTTGAGGTGATTTGCACAGGGGTGGCTGATTGTTACAGCGGTTTTGACAAACGCAAAAAAAAAAAAACACATGTGACCCCATTTCGTAAACTACACCCCTCACGGAATGTAATGAGGGGTGCAGTGATAATTTACACCCCACTGGTGTCTGACAGATCTTTGGAACAGTGGGCTGCGCAAATTAAAAATTTTGTACAGCCCACTGTTCCAAAGATCTGACAGACACCAGTGGGGGGTAAATGCTCACTGTACCCCTTGTTACGTTCCTCAAGGGGTCTAGTTTCCAAAATGGTATGCCATGTGGGGGTTATTTTGCTGTTCTGGCACCATTTAGGCTTTCCAAATGCGACAAGCCCCCCGAGCAAAATTTGCTCTCAAAAAGCCAAATATGACTCCTTCTCTTCTGAGCATTGTAGTTCGCCCGTAGTGCGCTTCAGGTCAACTTATGGGGTACCTCCATACTCAGAAGAGAAGGGGTTACAAATATTGGGGGGTATTTCCTGCTATTAACCCTTGCAAAAATGTGAAATTTGGGGGGGAAACACACATTTTAGTGAATTTTTTTTATTTATTTTTTTTACGTATGCAAAAGTCGTGAAACCCCTGTGGGGTATTAAGGCTCACTTTATTCCTTGTTACGTTCCTCAAGGGGTCTAGTTTCCAAAATGGTATGGCATGTGGGTATTTTTTGCTGTCCTGGCACCATAGGGGCTTCCTAAATGCGACATGCCCCCGAGCAAAATTTGCTCTCAAAAAGCCAAATATGACTCCTTCTCTTCTGAGCATTGTAGTTCGCCCATAGTGCACTTCATGTCAACTTATAGGGGTACCTCCATACTCAGAAGAGATGGGGTTACAAATTTTGGGGGCTATTTTCTGCTATTAACCCTTGCAAAAATGTGAAATTTGGGGGGAAGCACACATTTTATTAAAAATTTTTTTTACATTTTTTACATATGCAAAAGTCGTGAAACCCCTGTGGGGTATTAGGCCTCACTTTATTCCTTGTTACGTTCCTCAAGGGGTCTAGTTTCCAAAATGGTATGCCATGTGGGGGATTTTTGCTGTTCTGGCACCATAGGGGCTTCCTAAATGCAACATGCCCCCCAAAAACCATTTCAGAAAAACGTACGCTCCAAAATCCCCTTGTCGCTCCTTCCCTTCTGAGCCCTCTACTGCGCCCGCCGAACACTTTACATAGACATATGAGGTATGTGCTTAGTCGAGAGAAATTGGGCTACAAATAAAAGTATACATTTTCTCCTTTTACCCCTTGTAAAAATTCAAAAATTGGGTCTACAAGAACATGCGAGTGTAAAAAATGGAAATTGTGAATTTTCTCCTTCACTTTGCTGCTATTCCTGTGAAACACCTAAAGGGTTAAAATGCTGACTGAATGTCATTTTGAATATTTTGGGGGGTGCAGTTTTTATAATGGGGTCATTTGTGGGGTATTTCTAAGATGAAGACCCTTCAAATCCACTTCAAACCTGAACTGGTCCCTGAAAATTTGTGATTTTGGAAATTTTGTGAAAAATTGGAAAATTGCTGCTGAACTTTGAAGCCCTCTGATGTCTTCCAAAAGTAAAAACTCGTCAATTTTATGATGCAAATATAAAGTAGACATATTGTATATGTGAATAAAATAAAATAATATTTGGAATATCCAATTTCATTACAAGCAGAGAGCTTCAAAGTTAGAAAAATGCAAAATTTTCAAATTTTTCATCAAATTTTGGGATTTTTCACCAAGAAAGGATGCAAGTTACCAAAAAATTTTACCACTAAGTTAAAGTAGAATATGTCACGAAAAAACAATCTCGGAATCAGAATGATAACTAAAAGCATTCCAGAGTTATTAATGTTTAAAATGACAGTGGTCAGATGTGCAAAAAATGGCCGGGTCCTAAGGTGTAAAATGGCTGGGTCCTTAAGGGGTTAAGGACACTAAGGCTCTTGTCTCCTACGGAACCATACCAGTAAGCCAGACAGTAGTCTGCATGATTTCCTGCATCGCCTGTCACATACTTCACGGCCGATGTATCTGCGACTGGAGTTCCAGCTCCTCCCTACTGAGCGAGGTGCCGATGTCTAAAATAGTCGTCTTCTGTGGATCCCTGCCAGTAGGCCAGACGGTGGTCTGCATTGTTGCCTACTCCACCTGTCGTACCTCAAACGGCTGATGTGTCTGCGGCGGGTTACAGTGCCTCACTACTGGACAGGGTACCGATGGACTGAATAGTTGTCTTCTGTGCTTCCATGCCAGTAAGCCGGACAGTGGTCTGCATTGTTGCTTACGCCGCTTGTCATACATCAAATGGCTGATGTATCTGCGCCTGGGGTTCCGGTTCCTCTCTACTAAGCGCAGTGTCGATAGTCTGCATAGTTGTCTTCTGTCCATCCATGCCAGTGAGCTAGGCAGCGGCCTGCATGGTTCTCTACACCGCCTGTCTTCCATCAAACAGCTGGTGTATCTGCTTCTGCAGTTTCGGTTCCTCACTGCTGTGTGCGGCGTCTGTCGGAGTGTTCCGTTATCTCCTATGGACCCATACCAGTAGGCCAAACAGTGGTCTGTATGGCTACCTACGCCACCTGTCATACATCTAACGACTGATGTCTCTGCAGCTCGATGTCCGGTACCTTACTACTGAGCAAGGTGCCGCTGAAGTGACTCGTCTTCCATGGTCCTGTACCTGTCAGCTAGGTAGTTGTTTGCACCACCTGTTACACATCCTATGGCTGGTGTATCTGCGACTGGACTTCCGGTACCTCACTACTGTACCCTAGGGACCCATACCAGCAAGCCAGACATTTGTCTGCATATTTTCATCCGCCGACTGTCACGCGGCATGTGTTTTTTTGCGGCGGGAGTTCCAGTTCCCCACTTTGGTGCGTGGTATACGTGGAACTGATCCAGCGTGTCCCACGGACACTATATGGGATGTCGGGGATACATTCCACGGTCCCTCTGTTTCCCCCCCCCCTCTCTCTCTCTCTCTCTCTCTCTCTCCTTCTCTCCCAAAGGGGTGGGGTTTCTTGGCCTTCCCCCTTTTCCACTTTCGGGTCATCTACCATGCATTATCACTCCGTAGATGGTGGTTCACCGCTGGTAGTTCGCCATGGTACTTTTCGGATGAGCCTCTCCGAGTTACCCCATGTGCCTAATACAATGCACCACATACTGGTTTACAGGGTTACCTGCTTAGCCAGGTTCCTCTCTGCATGCCTGCTACTCTGTCTACAGGCCGGGTTCTCTCTCAATTGTGTGTTTCCATGTGCGGGACCCAACGTGGCTAGACAATATCTGCTCGGTGTTCTAATCCACCTGGTCACCTCCCCCATTCGGCTGCTACTGCTACTATCTCTCTTCCAGGTGCAGTCCCGCAGAATGTGTGCATGTGGGTTCTTAGGACCTTTTTCCTGCTCCACATTCATTCTTCATCTCCTGAGTCTGCGGCTGCAGCCTTGGTGTTTGGCACCATTAGGAGTTGGGGTGGGGGTTCCTTGTCCGTAGGTTCCAGGGACTTTTGCAGCAACAGCAGTATCGCTCTGTTCTCCTTTCTTGGATTGCGCTGTTGGTCTGCTGGGGGTGTACCTCCCTGCTGGTCCTTTTGGATGTTTGCGGTTTTCTTTAGTGTCTACAATCCTGGTACGCCACTGTTGTCGTGGGGTCCCCATGTCTGTGTTTCTACATGTGCTAGGACCGCTTTGTAGGAGTAGAGCCCACCTTCCGGTGATTCGCACCGCGGTTCCGAGGCGGGTGACCACTTCTGTTCCGACATGGGGCCTGTTGGGGCGCCTGTCGGTCCAGCCCCTCACCGTACTTCCGGGTGTTCCTTCTGGGATCCCTGTCCAGGGTGACTCAGGTGCCTACTCGTCACTTTCTGAAATGGCGGAATGGCTCTCAACACGTCTTGTTTTTGTTGCCCACCTCTGGGACGCAAGACGGCCTGGGTACTGGGTGGGCATCGACCACCCAATACTTGCATTTCCCAGTTCCTTCTGCGCCTAACGCACTTGCCGATCCCCTTTTCACAAGGGCTACGGGGATCAGGGTGTTTGTCGTTGGTCTGTACTATTTTTGTTTTCTTTTGCTGCAGTACATTCACCAATGATTTTACTGCCTAGGCTTGTGCGTTTTTGTCCGCTATCTCAGCCTAGTGCTCTCTCTGGAAGGGTGTGTCCTTCTTACCCTTTTGTCTGTGTCAGTCATACTGCTTGGACACCACAGTCTTCTTCCTCCGTCCCCGTTCTGACAGGATGTTCTTCAGGATGCTCTGTTCTACTCAGACCGTTCTGGTCTATCTCTGTTGGTCCGTGCCTTCCCTTCCGGCGGCTTTCCGATTCCTTGAGCCTTGGTATGGTGCAGGTCTTGGACATTTGTTGCGGTCCGGCCCCGACTCCTCCGCGATCCGTGGTGGTTTCTTGTATCTCTATATGACCCGGGTGCCTTGGGTCTCTACAGAGGACGGACTTTTCCTTTTGGGTCCTGGTCCATCTCCTTGGACGGGAGATCTTCTGGGAGCCTATTTTTCTGGGCATAGTGTGTCTCCGAAATGGGGCTTGTTTGCAGGCCTTGCGGACATGTGAGTTCAGTCTTGGGACTGTCTCCTTTTCGTTGGTGGTTGTGTTTACCCACCCTAGGGGACTGCTTTGGTACGTCCCATCAGTTAGGTGTCCCCCAATGAAGAGCGACCGAGAAAAGGAGATTTTTTTGTACTCCCCGTAAAATCTCTTTCTCGTAGCCTTCATTGGGGGACACCGCACCCACCCTTGTCTTTTCTTCTGATTCTTAGCTCCTCCGGGATTCCTTCTAGGGTCCATCGGATGTCTTTCCTCGTTAGCTTCTCCTACTGCTTTGTGACAAAACCGTTTACCTCACTGCAGGAGAGCGGGTATATCCTGCCAGGGAGGAGCCGACTTTTCTTTTTCCTAGTGTCAGCGCCTCCTAGTGGCAGGAGCATATACCCATCAGTTAGGTGTCCCCCAATGAAGGCTATGAGAAAGAGATTTTACGGTGAGTACAAGGAAATCTCCTTTTTCTGGCATTTTTCTGGGTTTTTTTTTTCATTTGTGTGGAAATTGCACCTTGGCGTTTTTTTTTGGTACCCAAAATTTCTTGGGTACCAAAAAAAAAAAAATGCAGCAGTGATGGAAATTTTTTTATTAAACGCAATGTATATATTTTATAACCCAATTTTTATT